>NW_026125794.1:0-91315 GCF_943737965.1 Phodopus roborovskii | reverse complement strand
TATCTTCCAGTATAGTAAAGTCCCTAGCATGATTGGTTCTTTCTCAATTCAAAACTTTTTTTTTTGCATTTGGAAATAACTTCACCGAACATTGAGGAAACCCAGGAGGTACAAAGTTTGTGGGTTCGATGACGGGATTTCCCCTCCAGCCACCCAAGACACCCTGTTCTCTTGAATGTCAGTCTGTCTGTCTGAATTTTTTTTCTGGCTCAGCAGTGGATATCTCAATCTGTACACAGGTCAATAGCACCTCAGTGGATACACTAAAGGGATGGAAACCGGAGAATTTTGTGTACAACTCAAATTCTTGTCTGGGCATGGATACATCGGAGGTTTTGACTAACGAGCTATCTGAGTGTGAAGACTTGGTCAAGGACTGAGTCATCCTAATGGAGAGGCCACCTCCCATATGTAAAATATTTGACATTATAGACCCTCCTGTGAAAATGGGAGTCAGGTCATCTGAATCTGAGAGGAGCTATTGTATGTAAGTCTGTGTGTTGGGCCCTCTGTCTCTGATATTTATTTATTTGATGTATTTTTTCATTGTCTCTCCCCTATGGATGCTACCTCGGACAAAAACTAAGATAGGGCTGACTTCTTTCCTTTTTCTGTGTAAAAACATAAATTATTTTGCCTCATCAACTCCTAGGCCAGGCTGGGAAATTTTGGGAGGGCTGTGAACTCAGGAGACCTGTCTTTCCAGCGTGGGACCATGACTAATTTCCAGCTGCCTGGTCTCTGACACGAACCACTGGCCCTCTACTTGAGTTCTTGGTGGCTCTCAGAGATCTGCCCATCTCTGAAGGACCACTTTTATTCCTGCTGGCTGGATCAGTGACATGGATCTCAGGGCCTCTGCTAAAGAGGCCTATGCTGGAGAGTGCAAATTCCAAGCTATCTGAGCAGAAAGGTAATGTTAAAAGATATAGAGGTTCAAAGAAAAGTAGTAAATAGGTCAGAGGAAGATGTAAACTGATTGCTGTGGGCTCTCATACTACAAATATAAATTCAAGACTAGTAATAAGAGTTAAAAATTTTGCCCAGACCAGGTTAACTGTTTAAAAGTTCCATTTATTTCTCCGAAGAAAATATATGTACTTGTCGAAATGATCTGTGTTTCTTGTTGGAAACCTGTTTATTGCAAGAATAGAGCTAAAGCAAAACTGCTTTAAACATTTTGCTGTCTGATGCTAACAGCCCCCAGCTCAAAATTTATCTCTGAGCATTGGTCAATAAATTCAGATTATCCAAAAATTAGATGTCCTTTTAATGTAGATGACATTAATACTGTTTTATGTCTAAAGCTGTTAAAAATTGAAACTACTTAAACTGTTACAATTAGTAACACTGGAAATTAACATAAACTTAACAGTCACCAAGGTAATAACAGGTTTAAAGACATGAAGGGTGTTTAAATTTGATATTAAAAAGAAATTACAGGATGTTTAATTGTTTTATAAGACAGTTTTTAAATGTTTAAATTCAGAAAGTTACATTGTATTTGTGCTTCTATTACATTGTTAATGTTTATAGTTAAATCAAAGGGCTAAAATTTAAAATCACAGCCATATACTGGATATACAAGCCATGGCCATTCTGGCTCTTGCCCTGGACATTCTAGCACTGGCCTTTCTGGCTCTGGCTTTTCTTGCCCTGACCCTGGTCGCTCAGGTCCTGGGTTCTGCTACAAGACTTTATGGTCTGGTTTTGCCGTTCTGCCCCTGGTCTTTCTGGTCTTTGCCCTTGGATTTCTGGCCCTGGTCATTTGGACTTAGCCCTGAGCTGATCTGGACTTAGCTCCCAGTGGATCTGGCTCAGGCCATGGCTCTGGCCCGGCCCTGGGCCTGGTCCTTACTCTGGCTGTTCTGTCCTTGGCCCTCGCACTGGCCCTGGCCATGTACCTGACCCTGATGTTCTGACACTTACCCAGGTCGTTCTGGCTCTGCCGTACTGGCCCTGGCCTTTCTGGGCCTAGCCCTGGTCGTACAAGCCATGGCCACTCTGAGCCTTGCCCTGGACATTCTAGCACTGGCCTTTCTGGCTCTGGATTTCTTGCCCTGACCCTGGTCGTTCATGTCCTGGGTTCTTGTACAGGACTTTCTGGCCCTGGTCATTGCCGCTCTGGTCCATGGCCTTTCTGGCCCTCGCCGTTGAATTTGTGGCCCAGGCTGATCTGGACTTAGCCTGGCTAATGCCCTGGCCCTGGCCCTGGCCTTGGTCCTGGGCCTGGCCGTGGCCCTGGCTCTGGCTGCTTCTGTCCTGGGCCCTCACACTGGCCCTGGCTGTTCTGTACTTCCCCTCACACTTGTCCTGGCCATGTTCCTGACCCTGGCCATTCCGACCCCACACCCAGGTCATTCTGGCTCTTGCCGTACTGGCCCTGGCTGTTCTGGGTCTGGCCTGGTCCTACAAGCCATGGCCATTCTGGCACTTGCCCTGGACATTCTAGCACTGGCCTTTCTGGCTCTGACTTTCTTGCCCTTAACCTGGTCTTCAGGTCCTGGGGGTTCTGGTACAGGAATCTCTGGCTCTGGCCCTGTCATTCTGGCCCTGGCCTTTCTGGCCTTTGCCCTTGGATTTCTGGCCCTGGCCATTCTGGAATTATCCCTGGCTGATCTGGACATAGCCCTGGCTGATTTGGCCCTGGCCCTGGCCCGGCCCTTTCCTTTCCTGCTCTGGCCCAAGCACTTGCTCTGGAACTGGGGTCTGGATGTTCTATCCTTGAACTTGGCCGGTCTGTCCCTTGCCCTGGCCTTTCCTTCCCTTGCTGTTCTGTCCTTGCCTTGAACGATCTGGCCATGGTAGTTATGGCCCTGCACGTTTTGGCCCTGGCCATGGCAATTCTGGACAAGGCCGTTCTGTGACTGGCCGTTCTGACACTGGCTTGAACGAACTGGCCCTGGTAGTTATTGCCTTGGCCATTCTGGCCCTGGCTTTTCTCACCCTGGTTCTGTCACTGGCCATTCTGTCACTGGCCCTGAACCTGGCCCTGGACCTGGCCCTGTCCTTTGTCCTGTCACTGGCCCTGTCCCTGGCTGTTCTGTCCCTGGCACTGGCCTTGGCCCTGCCCCTGGCCCTGGCACTGGCCCTGCACCTGGCACTGCCCTGGCCCTGGCCCTGCACCTGGCCCTTGCCCTCGCGCTGCACCTGGCCCTGGCCCTGCAAATGGACCTGGCCCTGGCCATGAACCTGGACCTAGCCCTGGACCTACACCGGGCCATGGCACTGGCCCTGCAAATGGCCTTGGCCCGGGCCCTGCAACTGTCCCAGGCCCTGCACCTGGCCCTCTGCCTGGGCCTGGCCCTGACCCTGGGCCTGCACCTGGCCCTGGCCCTGGCGCTGCACCTGGCCCTGGCCCTGGCCATGCAACTGGACCTGGCCCTGGTCCTGCACCTGGACCTGCCCTAGCCCTACACCTGGCCCTGGCTCTGTCCCTCTACCTGGCCATGGCCCTGCACCTGGCCCTGGCCCTGCACTTGGCCATGAACCTGGCCCGGTACCTGGCATGGCAATAGCCCTGCACCTGGCCTTGGCCCTGGCCTTGCCCTGCACCTGGCCCTGGCCCTACAACTGGCCCTGGCATTGGCCCTGCACCTGGCCCTGGCCCTGGCCCTCCACCTAGCCCTGGCATTGGCCTGCACCTGGCCCTGGACCTGGCCCTGGCCCTGGCCCTGCACCTATGACTGGCCCTGCACCTGGCCCTGGCCCTGGCCCTGACCCTGCACCTGACCTTTGCCCTGGCCCTGCACCTGCCCCTTCACCTGGCCCTGGCCCTGCACCTGGCCCTGAACCTGGCCCTGGCCCTTCACCTGGCCCTAGCCCTGCACCTGGACCTGGCACTGGCCCTGCACCTGGCCATGGCCCTCCACCTAGCCCTGGCATTGGCCCTGCACCTGGCCCTGGACCTGGCCCTGGACCTGGCCTACACCTATGACTGGCCCTGCACCTGGCCCTGGACCTGACCCCTGCACCTGACCTTCGCCCTGGCCCTGCACCGGCCGTGAAACTGGCCCTGGCCCTTCACCTGGCCCTGGCCCTGCACCTGGCCCTGGCACTGGCCATAGACCTGCACCTGGCCCTGGCGCTGGCCCTGCACCTGGCCCTGCACCTGGCCCTGCACCTGGCCCTGACCCTGCACTTGGCCCTGGCCCTGGCCCTGGCCCTGGCACTGGCCCTGCACCTGGCCCTGCACCTGGCCCTGCACCTGGCCCTGGCCCTGGCCCTAGCCCTGGCCCTGCACCCTGGCACACCTGGCTTTTGCACCTGGCCCTGGCCTTGGCCCTGCACCTGGCCCTGACCCTGGCCCTCCACCTAGCTCTGGCCCTGGCCCCCTGGCCCTACACCCTGGCCCTGCACCTGACCTAGCCCTGGCCCTGGCACCTGGCCCGCCATGTCCTGGCCCTGGCCCTGACCTTGGCCCTGCACCTGGCACTGGCCCTCCACCTGGCCCTGGCCTTGGCCCTGCACCTGGCCCGGCCCTGGCCCTGCCACCTAGCCCTGGCACTGGCATGGCCCTGCACCTGGCCCTGGACCTGGCCCTGCACCTGACCTGGCCCTGCACCTGGCTTTGGCCCTGTCCCTGCACCTGACCTTGGCCCTGGCCCTGGCCCTGCACCTGGACCTGGCCCTAGGCCCTGCACCTGGCCCTGGCTCTGGCCCTCTACCTGGCCATGGCCCTGCACCCAGCCCTGGCCCTGCACTTGGCCATGAACCTGGCCCCAGCCTGGCACTGGCAATAGCCCTGCACCTGGCCTCCTGGCCTGGCCGCCCTCCTTGCCCTGCACCTGGCCCTGGCCCTACAACTGGCCCTGGCCTTGGCCCTGCACCTGGCCCTGGACCTGGCCCTCCACCTAGCCCTGGCATTGGCCCTGCACCTGGCCCTGGACCTGGCCCTGGACCTGGCCCTGCACCTCTGTACTGGCTCCCGCACCTGGCCCTGGCCCTGGCCCTGACTCTGCACCTGGGACCTTGGCGCTGGCCCTGCACCTGCCCCTTCACCTGGCCCTGGCTCCCGCACCTGGCCCCTGCTGAACCTGGCCCTGGCCCTTCACCTGGCCCTAGCCCTGCACCTGGACCTGGCCCTGGCCCTGCACCTGGCCCTGGCCCTCCACCTAGCCCTGGCATTGGCCCTGCACCTGGCCCTGGACCTGGCCCTGGACCTGGCCCTACACCTACTGACTGGCCCTGCACCTGGCCCTGGACCTGAACCCTGCACCCTGACCTTCGCCCTGGCCCTGCACCTGGCCGTGCGACCTGCCTGGCCCTGGCCCTTCACCTGGCCCTGGCCCTGGCACCTGGCCCTGGCACTGGCCCTAGACCTGCACCTGGCCCTGGCCCTGGCCCTGGCCTTGGCCCTGCACCTGGCCCTGGACCTGGCCTTGGCCCAGCACCTGGCCCTGGCCCTGGCCCTGGCCTTGGCCCTGCACCTGGCCCTGGTCCTGGCCCTGCACCTGGCCCTGGCCCTGTACCTGGCCCTCCACCTAGCCCTGGGCCTGGCCCTGCACCTGGCCATGTACCCCGCCCTGGCCCTGACCTTGGCCCTGCACCTGGCACTGGCCCTGCACCTGGCCCTGAACCTGGCCCTGGCCCTGCACCTTGCCCTGCACCTGGCCCTGGCGCTGCACCTGGCCCTGGCCATGTCCCTGCACCTGGACCTGGCCTGGTGCTGCACCTGACCCTGGCCCTGACCTGGCCCTGGCCCAGCACCTGGCCCTGGTCCTGCACCTGGCCCTGGCCCTGCACCTGGCCCTGGCCCTGCACCTGGCCCTGGCCCTGCACCTGGCCCTGGCCGTATCCCTGCACCTAGCCCTGGCATTGGCCCTGCACCTAGCCCTGGTCCCTACCTGTCCCTGCCCCTGCACCTGGCCCTGGCCATGGCCCTCCACCTAGCCCTGGCATTGGCCCTGCACCCGGCCCTGGCCCTGGACCTGGCCCTGCACCTGGCCCTGGCCTTGGACCTGGCCCTGCACCTGGCACTGGCCCTGCATCTGGCCCTGCCCCCTGGCCATGACCCTTCACCTGACCTTGGCCCTGGCCTGCAACTGGCTCTGGCCCTGGCTGCAAATGGCCCTGGCCCTGCATCTGGCCCTGCACCTGGCCCAGGCCCTGCACCTGGCTCCTGAACCTGGCCCTGGCCCCCTGCACCTGGCCCTGCACCTGGCCCTGCACCTGGCCCTGACCCTGCACCTGGCCCTTCACCTGGCCCTGCACCTAGCCCTGGACCTGCACCTGACCCTGGACCTGCACCTGTCCCTGTCCCTGTACCTGTCCCTGTCCCTGCACCTGGCCCTGGCAGTGGCCCTGCACCTGGCCCTGGCCTTGGACTGGCACCTGGCCCTGGCCCTGGCCCTGCACCTGGCCCTGGCCCTCCACCCAGCCCTGGCATTGGCCCTACACCTGGCCTTGGACCTGGCCCTGGACCTGGCCCTGCACCTGGAACTGGCCCTGCACCTGGCCCTGACCCTGCACCTGACCTTGGCCCTGGCCCTGCACCTGGCCCTGCACCTAGCCCTGGCCCTGCACCTGGCCCTGGCCCTGCCCATGGCCCTGCACCTGGCCCTGCACCTGGCCCTGGCCCTGGCCCTGCACCTGGCCCTGCACCTGGCCCTGCACCTGGCCATGGCCCTGCCACTGGCCCTGGACCTGGCCCTGGCCCTGCACCTGGCCCTGGCCTTGTCCCTGCACCTGGTCCTGGCCCTGCACTTGGCCATGACCCTGGCCCAGTACCTGGCATGGCAATAGCCCTGCACCTGGCCTTGGCCCTGGCTTGCCCTGCACCTGGCCCTGGCCCTACAACTGGCCCTGGCCTTGGCCCTCACCTGGCCCTGGCCCTGGCCCTGCACCTGGCCCTGGCCCTGGCCCTGCACCTGGCCCTCGCCCTGGCGCTGCACCTGGACCTGGCTCCTGCACCTGGCCCTAGCCATGGCCCTACACCTGGCCCTGGCCCTGCCCGCCCTGCCTTGCCCTACACCTGGCCCTGCCTTGCCCTGGCTTGGCCTGGCCCGGCACCTGGCCCTGGCCCTGCACCTGGCTCCTGCACCGGCCCTGCCCTGGTAATGGCCAAAACGGCCAGGGCCAGGGCCTATATCAGGCCAGGTGCAGTGCCAGGGCCAAGGACAGAACAGCCAGGGACAGGGCCAGTGAAAGGGCAAAGGCCAGGGCCAGGTCCAGGACCAGGTGCAGGGCCAGTGCCAGGGCTAGCTGGAGGGCCAGGGCCAGGGCAGGGACAAGGCCAGGGCCAGGTCAGGGCCAGGGCCAGGGCCAGGGCCAGGGCCATGGCCAGGTGCAGGGCCAGGTGCAGGGCCAGATGCAGGGCCAGGGCCAGGTGCAGGGCCAGGTGCAGGGCCATGGGCAGGGCCCGGGGCCAGGTGCAGGGCCAGGTGCAGGGCCAGGTGCAGGGCCAGGGCCAGGGCCAGGTGCAGGGCCAGGTACAGGGCCAGGGCCAAGGTCAGGTGCAGGGTCAGGGCCAGGTGCAGGGCTAGTGCCAGGTACAGGGCCAGGTCCAGGGCCAGGTCCAAGGCCAGGTATAGGGCCAATGCCAGGGCTGGGTGGAGGGCCAGGGCCAGGTGCAGGGCCAGGGCCAGGGCCAGGTGCCAGTCCAAGGCCAGGGCCAGGTGCAGGGCCACTGCCAGGGCCAGGTGCAGGGCCAGGGCCAGGTGCAGGGCCAGTGCCATGTGCAGGGCCAGGTCCAAGGCCAGGGCCAGGTGCAGGGCCAAGTCCAGGGCCAGGGCCAGGTGCATGGCAAGGTGCATGGCCAGGGCCAGGTCCAGGGCCAGGTGCAGGGCCAGGGCCAGGGCCAGGTGCAGGGCCAATGCCAGGGCTAGGTGGAGGGCCATGGTCAGGGCCAGGTGCAGGGGCAGGGACAGGTCCAGGGCCAGGTGCAGGGCCAGGGCCAGGTGCAGGGCCAGGTCAGGTGCAGGGTCAGGGCCAGGTGCAGGACCAGGGCCAGGTGCAGGGCCAGGGCCAGTTGCAGGGCCAGGGTCAGGTGCAGCACCAGGTCCAGGGCCAGGTGCAGGGACATGGACAGGGCCAGGTGCAGAGTCAGGGCCAGGTGCAGGGCAAGGTGCGGGCGGCCGGGGGGGCCAGGGCCAGGTGCAGGGCCAAGGTCAGGGCCAGGGCCAGGTACATGGCCAGGTGCAGGGCCAGGGCTAGGTCCAGGTGCAGGGCCAGGGCCGGGGGCAGGGCCAGGGCCAGGTGCAGGATCAAGGCCAGGGCCAGGTACAGGGCCAGGGCCAGGTGCAGGGCCAGGGCCAGGGCCAGGTGCAGGGCCAGGGCCAGGGCCAGGGCCAGGGCCAGGGCCAGGGCCAGGGCCAGGGGCAGGGCCAGGGGCCAGGTAGGGCCAGGGCCAGGCGGGGGGAGGGCCAGGTGGCAGGGCCAGGTGCAGGGCCAGGGCCAGGGCCAAGTGCAGGGGAGGTCAGGGCCAGGTGCAGGGCCAGGTGCAGGGCCAGGTGCAGGGCCAGGTGCAGGGCCAGGTGCAGGGCCAGGGCGGGGTGCCGGGGCCAGGTGCGGGTAGGGCCAGGGCCAGGTGCAGGGCCAGGGCAGGGCCAGGTGCAGGGCCAGGTGAAGGGCCAGGCGGGGCCAAGTTTCACGGCCAGGTGCAGGGCCAGGGCGAAGGTCAGGTGCAGGGTCAGGTCCAGGGCCAGGTGCAGGCCAGCCATAGGTGTAGGGCCAGGTTCAGGGCCAGGTCCAGGGCCAGGTGCAGGGCCAATGCCAGGGCTAGGTGGAGGGCCAGGGCCAGGGCCAGGTGCAGGGCCAGTGACAGGTCCAGGTGCAGGGCTAGGGCCAGGTGCAAGGCTAGGGCCAGGTGAAGGGCCAGGGCCAGGTTCAGGGCCAGGTGCAGGGCCAGGGCCAGGTGAAGGGGCAGGTTCAGGGCCAGGGCAAAGGTCAGGTGCAGGGTCAGGGCCAGGAACAGGGCCAGGTGCAGGGCCAGTCATAGGTGCAGGGCCAGGTCCATGGCCAGGTCCAGGGCCAGGTGCAGGGCCAATGCCAGGGATAGGTGGAGGGCTGGGCCAGGGCCAGGTGGCAGGGCCAAGGCCAGGGCCAGGTGCAGTGCCAGGTGCAGGGCCAGGGCCAGGTGCAGGGCCAGGGCCAGATGCAGGGCCAGGGGTGCAGGGCCAGGTGCAGGGCCAATGCCAGGGCTAGGTGGAAGTCCAGGGTCAGGGCCAGGGCCATATGTGATATCTTCTAAAAATCCTGCATACACAATGAAAGTTCAGCATTTGAACATGTTACTACTCTGCTCTGCGATTAAACAAGGGATGAACCTGAGAGTTTCCCACAATCATGTGGGAGTCATCTGATAGTCAATTGTGTGTAGTATGGCAGACTATTTCATCCTCTGATTATGTTGTTATTTGATTATTAAAATAGGATATTAGATAATCCATGATCAGTGGATTGTGGTGACGCGATGTGGGAGGCAATTATTATAGACCATATCAATTATGTAGTTAAAATATTTAAATTTATCACGACAGCATCGTTCATGAGCCTGGTTTGGAGCCACCTTAGGGAACTGGATGATGTTACATGAACTTATTATTTGATTATTAGATTATATAAAACAATGGTTATATCATCTGTTACACCTGGAATCTGGTGCCACAGATCATCTAATTACATAATTAATGACTTTAAATTGACATTCTGTTTTAATCCCCAAGATAATGTAAATATGTGTATAGTTATGTAACTAGCAATCATCCATTCCATGAAGAGACCTCTAATGCTCCCTCTTGTGGAGTTAATGTGCAATGTCATCACATTTTATGATTCATTGACTCAATTGATGATGATGATATCCTTTATGACTGGAGTCTGGCCATGCTTCCCTGCCAGTAAAATGCTACATCCCCTATTTATTGTGACAGTTAGCTTTTATGAATTCTTTAATTCTTTAAATTATGTAAACGAAAGACAGTGCCATCACCGATTACTGTTAGGGTGCAAATATCTCTCAGCGACAAGGTTAGGAAAGTTGTAGTCATGGGCAGAGCATTTTCGGAATGATCTATGAATCTCCCAGAGCAAGAGGGATGCTGCATGATTGAGTCCAGGAGGTGTCACGGTGCCCTCCGGAGAAGTACAAGCACTTCACCAAGGCCGGCATGGTGGTCTGGGTGTTGACTACCTGCTCTTCCTCCACATCTTCACATCGGTTGTTATCTACCATGAGAGGAAGGAGTGGCACTAGGATGTCGGCACCATCACTGAGACCTGGCAAATGGATAATGACTCAGAACATGGAAGAACAACTCTCTCTCTAGCTATGCTGGTGATGACCCTGCTGCAGCCATCTTTTCAGCTGTTATCAACATTGTGGCTACTACTGCTACGCCAGGATTGGGCCCATTATCTCATGTCCTGCTGCCCCTCAACAGAGATACAGGCGCTTGTGATGATGTTAGGACAACAGAATTCATCAGGCAAGACAGTATGATTATCTGACGATTAACTGATGTCATTTTAAAAATCGTTGATGACAGCATACATTTCCATATCTGGCACTTCTGCCCGGGAAATGATGGTACAAAAAGAGGTCAATGGCTTACATATTTAAAGATGTAATTATTAAATTCTTTCATTATTTAATCTGTGATCCCTCAAGTTTGATGCCACCTTGTGTGACTCAAGTGTGACAGACCATCTAACTATCTGATTATTTCATTATTCAAATCTGTCTTTTTCTACTCCAGGAAGAGTGGAGTCTGGATCCACCTTGTTGGTGTTAAATTGTATCTTGTGTATTCTTTCTTTCTTTCTTTCTTTCTTTCTTTTTTTCTTTTCACAAGAGGAAGCTTTACAGGTCTCTTCATGGAATGGATGATTTTTGGATTACATAACTTTATAAATTTTTACCTTATCTTGGGTATTAACACAGACTGTAAATTTAAATACTTTAATTGTTTAATTAGATGATCTGTGGCAGCAGATTCCAGGTTTCATGGATGATATAATCATTGTCTTATATAGGTAAATAATCTAACAATGCGTTCATGTAAGATCATCCACTTCCCTAAGGTGGCTCCAAACCAGGCTTTTGAATGATGCTGTCATGATTAATTTAAATATTTTAACTAAAAAATTGATATTTAGATGGTCCATAATAATTGTTTCCCGCATCATGGAATCCACTGATTATGGATTATCTAATATCCTATTTTAATAATCAAATAACAACATAATCAGATGATGAAATGGTCTGCCGTACTTGACACAATTGACTCTCATTGACTCCCACATGATTGTGGGAAACTCCCAGGTTCATCCCTTATTTAATCGGAGAGCAGAGTCATGAAGTGTTTACATGCTGAAATGTCATTGTGTATGCAGGGTTTTTAGAAGATCCTGCATATTTCATGTTGGACGGCTGCCTCAAAAGAGATGGAGTGCAATCCAATAATCCCTAAGTCTACTCTAACAAAGGGATTATCACCATCCTGAAGGAAGTTAACAATGACAAACTCACCTTTTGATGAATAATTGTGAGTCTTATTATCTTTCTTTCCATAGTATTAATTCTTAGGTGAGAGAGAATTCATAAACAGAAGAAATTGAATGTTCTCTGATAATTAGGTAATCTAGAATTTCATGACCAGTAAAAGCTTTAGGCAAACTTCCAGAGATTTGGCTATGACTTGCTTAGGGGAATCAAATGCTGTCATTGAAAGATTTAGGAGATAGTTATCTTGGGAGACTGTAATGTCCCATGATAACACTTACTTGAAGCTGCTCTCTGGTACTTGGCCCATGATAACAGAATACAGACTGCAAGCAGCGTTGCCAGGCAACATTTATGAACCAGTATTCTGTCATATTCTAGTGCCCCTCCCACATGCTAAAAGGAGCATACCTAAAGATGAAGAAACCCTACAGCCTCACTGAGTTTTTCACAAAAACAAGCAGGCTCTTTCTTTTGGGTTCTACATATTTACCCATCTCTCAAGCTACAACATGTCTATAATGCCATAAGCAGGAAAAACAGAAAGCATCATCATTCCCTTCATGTACAATGATGAGTATTTTAAACCGTTTTTCTATGCTTCAATTTTCTAATACTTAGAATGGATACAATACAAATAATTGACTCTACCATAAACCTTTTCTCTTTTTTGATAATAAAATAATCCCTCTTCATTCTCTGCCCTTTAGAGGAGTTTTATCCCATGGTTTCTCGGCATTGTTTAGGTTTGCATTGGTACAGAACAGCCAGGGCCAGGGCCCGGGCCAAGGAAAAAATAATGACAACAAGAATTTCTGCCAATAGATAAATCCCTGACTACAGAGTACAGAACCCACATCCTATTCTCAGGAGAAGAATTAAAAACTAAGAAAAAACACCAACCTTTCAGGTGTGCTCATCAATCTTGCCTAAACAAATGATGGATAATATTAACTTAGTTCCATGATGACCTTGTAAATAAATTTGTACTCTATCATCTGCCTGTATCTTGGAAACCTTGTTGACTGAGATTAGTGGTCTCAAATTTCCCTTTCTCTTTACCATGTTATAAACCCCTCACAATTTAAGCTACTACCTTACTTTTCTGACAGAGTGAGGTCCCAGCTGGTTTGATTTTTACCAGTAAAAACCATTTGCTTTTGCAGCCAGGAGTCACTTCCTTGGAAGTTGAGGAAACCAGTAGGCGTAATAGTAACAAGCTGCTCAAGGAGTCTTTATAGGCTATAGAACTCCAGGTGACAGCTATTTGAAAATCAAAACACTGTTGTGCCAGCGACATGCCTGTACTACTTCCTGCTTACTTTTGCAGTGTTTTCTTACCTGCAAGTAGGCTAAAATGCTAGACAATACCAACAAAAGGAAGTGGGATTCCGGAAATGGACCATTTATCAGAGGCATCAGTTTGTAGACACTATTGAAGATTCACTTTGGTTGGGCTGGTTCAGATAAGTAGGGAGAGCACTATAGAGGAGCAGGCTGTAGTCAGCAACTGATACTCATCTGCCAGAAGCACAAATCGTCTGAGACATGTTTAAACTTGGAACAAAGGTTAAAATGTATATATTTAATTGGAACTCTTTGTTCCTTACCTTTGGTGATCAAGAAAGACAGCAAGACCAGGGAGAAAATTCCATCCTCAGGATAGCTGTATAAATCTGCAGTCCTTTTGACCTGTAAGAAGTGGATAAAAGCTTTATGACATTTGTTCCTCTGAAGCCTATATGAACTGTGTTATATAAAAGGACATAAAAGTTTTAGATGTATTATCATCACCAATCTGTGCTGAAATCCAAATTGTACAAAAAGTAGGTTTTGGGTATCTATAAAACAGCAGGAATGTACTTATGCCTTTGAGTCCTAGCAAAATTTACAGATTTGGGGTAGAAGCTTTTTCTTCTGTCAAGAGCGATCCATGTATAGATTGGTCAGTGGTGCCTTAGGCCTAATGAAACATCCTTCATATTTACACTTCGATGACACCCAATAAAAATCATAAAACTTTGAGTTTGTGACTAAATAGCTGAGAGTCCCTGTTCTATTAGCTTATCGGAACTTGATTAATGTTAAGCTCTGAATTTTTATATTGTAAATTAATTTTTTATATCTTTAAGAAGTATATGTCTTGGGCTAGAGAGATGTGGCAGAGGTTAAGATTACTTGCTCCTCTTCTAGAAGTCCTGAGTTCAATCCCCAGCAACTACATTGTGGCTCACAAACATTTATAATGTGATGTGGTATCCTCTTTGGGTGTGCAGACATGTATGCAGGCAGAACACTGTAAGCATAATTAATAAATAAATGTTCAAAAAAGACATATATCTTTATATTTTTAAATTCTGATTTAGGAGCCATATCAAGGCTGCTTTTATTGCCAATCTCACAAACATTTGGTTAGCCAAGCCATCAATAGAATTAGAGATCTGAGAAGGATAAACTATATGTTACTTTTGAATCTATTAAAAAAATCACAGGGACCATTCCTTATATTCTTAGCCATATCCAATTTTCTATGACATTGAGGGGAGAAATTTTTCACCAAGTACATAATGTGAGAGGTGTTTTTTTTTCCCTATGGAACCTGGAATTGGAAAAGTCTGAACTTATTTTGTCTAGGCAAAGTGCAGACAATTTTCCAGTACCCTGCAGGCTCTACAGAGTCCGAGCTGGGTCCTATCATGCTGCAGGCATTTTGTTTCAGCATCTTGCTCCCTGGTCAGTGTCATCACAATCCATGCTGCCCCACAATGTTCTTTAGAGACCTTTCTTTGGTCATTGTTAGGTTCTGTGATTCTTTGTCTGAAATTATTACAGTTTTTTAGTTAATATTTAAATGTCTTATTCTACAGATCTCTGTAGTATTAGAAGTCTTTCTAGGTAGATGTTAATAGACAACGTGGTTTTCATTTACTCGATTTAAGCTTAAACTTTTAGAATATGTATAGGAGACAGAGTGAGGTTTATTCCTGTTATTAATCATTAATACTTAGTTTGACTATAACCAAAAGTTAATCTATAAGGATGGCTGGTAACTTGTGTTTCTTAACATTTTATAATAGTTACCAGATTTTATAAAACTAGAACTTTGCATTGTCAGTTTTAGCTTTAAAAATACTGATTTTAATTTGAAACTCCTTTTGGGAAAACATAAAACAGCTATGTGATTCAGTTTATCTAAATAACTTATGCTTACCAAATTTAGCAAAAACAAGGATGGCTTGCCATCTGTATCATAAAAAATGAGCTTCTCAACTTTTGGTTAGTATATACAGTTTATGGCTATGATCTTAAATTTTAGCCCTTTAATTTAAGTACAAATATTAACAATGTAATAAAGCACAAATATAATGTAACCTTCTGAATTTAAACATATAAAAAACTGTTTGATAAAACAATTAAACATCCTGTACTGACTTCTTATAATGTCAAATAATTTTAGCATCCTTTATGTCTTTAAACCCATTGACTCCTTGGTGCCTTTTAAGTTTATGTCAATTTCCAGTGTTAATAATTCTAACTTTTTAACTAGATTCAATGTTTAACAGCTTTCGACATAAAACAGAATTAATTTCATCTACATTAAAAGGACATCTGATTTTCTGATAATCTGAATTTAATGACCAGTGCTCAGAGGTAAATTTTGAGTTGGGGGCTGTTATCATTAGACAGCAAAAATGTTTAAACCATTTTTTTTTTTTTTGCTCTATTCTTGCAACAAATCGGTTTCTAACAGGAAACACTGATAGAACTTTTTAGCAAGTACATATATTTTTCTTGAGAGAAATAAACAGAACTTTTAAACCATTAACCTGGTATGGTCAAAAATTTTAACTCATATTACTAATCTTAAATTTATATTTGTAGATATGAGACCCCACAGCAAACAGTTTACATCTATCTCGACATTTGACGACTTTTCTTTGAACCTCCATAACTTTTTACATTACCTTTAGTCTCTCTCTGAGTTTCTCAGACATCCCTAGCATAGAAATGTCTCTCCTTTTCTCTTTTTCTTTTTTCTTATCAGTGACTCTTACCCAGATATGCATGCCTGAAGTGAAATCTTATTTATTTATTTAATTCCTGACTCCACCTTCTTACATTGGTGCTGTTCCCTGAGACTCTCTGCACCCTCTGCTTTATTAATTGTTGGCCTATTTATGGATTTTGAGGGTTACACCAGATCTTCTTTTATGTCATCTTTCAGTATTATAATTTTATTATTATCTCTTTTCCACTCTTCTGGATCTTGCCAATCCTTTTTCCTGTTCTAACTTTTATTGCCCAGAGAAATGGAATCATACTTGTAACACCTGAATTTCCTTCTGATGTTCTCTGTTCTGCTTTGGTGAGTTGCATTGACCTATAAATCTGCAGGCCACATGACGTGTCTACTAGACCACTGTTATCTTATTTTGTCTTCTTTGCTTCAGACTGATTGTAACAAGTCTGCACATAGCCATCACTTCTAAATACCATATATTTTGTTATTTTTATTTTTCTTAGTTGACACAAAAATCTTTACCAAAGTTGTTCTCCCCAACACTGCTCATCCTCCTCCTCCCCACTCTCACCCTCACCCCTTTCCCTATGGTCACAGTCACTGCCACCTGAGGAGAGGAGGGCTGGGCGAGGGTCTGGTTCTGTCATTAGCCCCTAGGGATTCAGAACTCCTCTCCTCTCTGACTGCCCACCACGTGGCCCAATGCACCTAGACCTTCAGCAACCCAGCATGGATCCTGGATGAGCATGGCTTAGGGCTTCTGTACCAGGAGGAGCCTGGTGCTGTTTACACTGGTGTTCTGTATTACCAGCAGCCTGTAAGATTCTGGCCTGGGAGTATTTATTTTATTTTATTTTTTAATTTTCTTATTTATTTTTTATTTCACATGTCGATCCCATTTCCCTCTCCCTCCCTCCCACCATTTACACGCTATTCCCCCCTCACATGCACCCTGACCACCCTCTGCTCCCAGCTCCCAACCCAATTCCACATGTATGACAATGCCATCCAGGTGTAGTCATGTAGATCTGTCAAGTCATTTGAAGTAGGAACTAGGACTTCTCTCCTGTTTCTAGGTTAAGGGAGTACCCTCCATGGGGGATGTGTCTGCAATGACCTTTGGTGCAGGAGGAATACATCCTGGTTGCACTGTCTGCAGTCCCTAGGGCTGCTCATTCCTTCTGGCTGAGACCCATATTTAGAGAAGACTGAGTCAGTACCATGCTAGATTCCAAGCTATCAGTCTGGGTGCCTGTTATTTGCTCCTTGTTCAGGTCAGCTGTCTCTGTGTATTTCTACAACCTGGTCTTGTTCTGTCCATCTGCATCTGGATTTTAGTTAAACTCAGCGTTTAGGTTTGGGTGTTTGCTTCTGTTTCCAACAGCACTATAGGAGGGCTCCATGATGGTGAATACGTTAGTTGTTGATCTCACTATCCAGGAAGGGCATTTATGGTAGCCTTTTCACAGTTGCTCAAATTGTTAGTTGGCCACAGTCTTGTAGGTCTCTGGACTTTTCTTTAGATTCACTTTTCTCTTCAAACCAATACTGGCTCCTTCTTTTATTCTCTCTCTCTTTCTGTCTCCCTCTCTCTCTTTCACTCACTCTCAGTCTCTCTCTCTCTCTCTCTCTCTCTCTCTCTCTCTTCTGTCTTGTATTCCTACCCTGACTCAATCTTCCTAGTCGTAATTTCTTTTCTCTCCTTCCCTTTCTCCTAGTTCTCTCTACATACATTGACCTCCCCCCACCTCCCATGTGCTCTGGGGGACTTGTCCCATCAACCTTCTGTGAGCAAGTTTATATGAATCTCTTAGAATACACCTTGTATCCTAGTCCTCTGGTTGTGTGAATTATAGGCTGGTGATCCTTTGCTCTAGGTCTAAAATCCATATATGAGTGAGTACATCCTATGTTCATCTTTTTGTGACTGGGTTACCTCATTCAGGATGGTTGTTTCAAGAGCCATTGACTTGCCTGCGAATTTCAAGATTCCATTATTTTTTTCTGCAGAGTAGTATTACATTGTGTAGATGTGCCACATCTTCTTATCCATTCTTCATATGAGGATCATCTAGGTTGTTTCCAGTTTCTTGCTGCTATCAACATAGTTGAATAGATGTCTTTGTTGCCAGGATATGGATCATTTTGGTATATGTCTAAGGGGGGATTGCTGGGTCGCATGGTAAACTAATTCGCATTTTCCTGAGGAACCACCATACTTATCGCCAAAATGGCTGTACGAGTTTGCACTCCCACCAGCAGTGGTGGAATGTTCCCTTTCTACACATCTTCTTTGGTATAAGTTGTCATTGGTGTTTTTAATTTTAGCCATCCTGGCAGGAGTAAGATGTTATCTCAAAGTTGTTTTGATTTGCATTTCCCTGATAGCTAAAGATGTTGAACATTTTCTTAAGTGTTTTTCAGCTTTTTTAGTTTCCTCTATTGAGAATTATTTCTTCTGTTCTATACCCCATTTTTATTTTTGATTTTATAAAGTTTTTTTTTCAATCAACACTTCTATTCTTTTTTTCATTTTATATAACCAAGTCCATTTAAATAATAACAAACATTTATAGACAATATTTGGGGATTTAGGTGTCGATCTTTCCAAACTACTTCCTGCTGGTAAGGTGCGCTGTCATGGGGATTCTATGAAGATGCAGAAATCCTGGCTGTAGTCTGTAAGGCTGCTTTGTCCACCTGTTTTGAATGTAGGATCACCTGGTATTTTGGGTCTGGCTTGATCAAACCACATTAGTCTGGAAGGAATGCACATCTTTTCATTTTCTATGGAAAAAATAATAGAAATCCTTTTCCCAGTAACATGTCCTTGAACTTAATTTTTGAGTCAAAGCATTTTTTAAATTTAATTTATTATTTTACATGTCGATCCCAGTTTGCTCTCCCTCCCTCCATCCATCTCTCCCTCCTTCCCTCCTTTTTACCCTCTGTTCCCTCTCACATGCACTCTAACCACCCTCCCCTCCCATCCCCCCACCCCAATTCCATATGTAGGGGAATGCCATCCAGTTGGGGTCATGTAGATCTGACAGATCATGAAAGTAGGGACTAGGGCTTCTCTCCTGTCTCTAGATTAAGGCAGTTATCCCTCCATGGGGGATATGTTCGCAGAGTCCTTTTGCGCACCAGGGATACATCCTGGCTCCTCTGTCCGAGGTCTCTTAGACTGCTCAGTCCTTCTGGCTGAGACCCATATTCAGGGGGCCCTGAGTCAGTCCCATTCTGGCTTCCCAGCTATATGTCTAGTTGCCATTAGTTCCTCCTTGTTCAGGTAAGCTGTCTGTATGTGTTTCTGCAGCATGGTTTGTCCTCTCCATCTGCATCTGGGTTCTAGTTCGACTCAGTGTTAATGTATGGGTGTTTGATCCTATTTTCAACAGGCATTAGTTGAGGGCTCCATGGAGAAGTTAGTTGTTGATCTCACTATCCGGGAAGGGCATTTATGATAGCCTTTCCACGGAAGCTCAGATTGTTAGTTGGAGCAGACTTGTAGTTCTCTAGACCTCTCTTTGTGTTCAATATTATCTTCAAACCAATATAGGCTCCCTCTTGTATATTCTCTCTCTGTGTCTCTGTCTCTCTCTTTCCTATCTTCTATTCCTAACCTGGCTCAATCTTCCTGGTCGAACATGTTTTCCTTTCCTCCCCTCATTTTCTCCTACTTCTCTCTCCATTTGCTACCCCCCCCACTTCTCCTGAGCTCTGGGGGACTTGCCCCTTCCCAGTTCTGTGAGGGACTTTATGTGAATCACTTAGAATACACCTTGTATCCCAGTTCCTCTGGTGATGTGAATTATAGGCTGGTGATCTTTGATCCAGGTCTAAAATCCATATATGAGTGAGTACATACTGTGTTCCTCTTTTTGTGACTGAGTTACCTCATTCAGGATGGTTTCTTCAAGTGCCATCCACTTGCCTGCGAATTTCAAGATTCCATTAGTTTTTTTCTGCAGATTAGTATTCCATTGTGTAGATGTGCCACATCTTCATTAACCATTCTTCAATTGAGGGGCATCTAGGTTGCTTGCTATTACAAAGAGTCCTGCTATGAACATAGTTGAACAGATATCTTTGTTTCATGGATGTGAATCCTTTGGGTATATGCCAAAGAGGGGGTTGCTAGGTCCTGTGGTGCACTAATTCCCATTTTCCTGAGGAACCGCCATACTGATCTCCAAAATGGCTGTATGAGTTTGCACTCCCACCAGCAGTGGAGGAGTGTTCTCCTTTCTCCACATCCCCTCCAACATGAGTCATCATTGGTGTTTCAAATTTTAGCCATTCTGGCAGGAGTAAGATGGTATCTTAAAGTTGTTTTGATTTGCATTTCCCTGATAGTTATGGATGTGGAGCATTTTCTTAAGTGTCTTTCAGCCTTTTTGATTTCCTCTATTGAGAATTTTTTCTTCAGTTCTGTACCCGATTTTTTAATAGGGTTATTTGGTGTTTGGTTGACTAGCTTCTTTAGTTCTTTGTATATTTTGGAGTTCAGCCCTTTGTCAGATTTAGGATTGATGAAAATCTTTTCCCATTCTGTGGGCTGTCATTTGGTCTTGTGTACTGTGTCCTTTGCCTTACAGAAGCTTCTAAGTTTGAAGAGGTCCTATTTATAATTGTTTCTCTCAGTGTCTGTGCCTCTGGAGTTATGTTCATGAAGCGGTATTCTATACCATAAGATGGAACCAGAGTCCAGTGATTGTCAAGGAAGTAATACTTAGATAATTAATGGTGATTTATATGTGACACCTACAAGATAGCACAAAACTGAAGCGAAAATTGAGTTTTTGATCATAGATTTGAACAAAAATTGAATGAATAATGAGATAATTACTCAAATTCACCCCTAGAGAGCTAAAAAATGCTATCACCATTCACTAAAATAAATACATAACTAAATAATGAAATCACCAAAAGGGACAATTACCACAAAAAAGGTGGATCAAGACTCCACTCTTCCTGGAGAGGAAAAAGGCAGATTTGAATAATGAAATAATCAGATAGTTAGATCGTCTGTCACACCTGAGTCACACAAGGTGGTACCAAACTTCAGGGTTTACAGATTATATGAGGAAACGATTTAATAATTACATATTTAAAGGTGTAAGTCGTTGAACTTTTTTGTCTCATCAATTCCTGGCAGGCGTGCTGGACATGATAGAGTATGCTGTCTTCATTGATTTTTAAAATTCCATAAGTCAATAAAGAGATAATTGTACTGTCTTCCCTGATGAACTCTGTTGGCCTGACATCATCACCAGCTCCTGAATCTCTGTTGTGGTGCGGCAGGACCTGAGATGATGGGCTCACACCTGGCACAGCAGCATCCCTAGTACTCTGGGTCCTGCATAGGTCATCCAGAAACTGCTGTGTCCATGTCTACAACCTTCCTATCCTTGTCCCTGATATAAATTTGCACCCCAAACAGAATCAATGATGTCATTGTCCATCGATTAAATGAATTAAATAATTAAATAAGCCAGTAATAGATAACTGTCACCATAAAGAGGTGATGAGCTTTAACTAGAAGGAAAGACTGGCCAGACTCCAGTCATGAAAGATGTCATCTTCATCAATTCAAACAATCAGTCATAAAATATAATGATATTGCATTATAACTCCTGAAGAGGGAGCTTTACAGGACTCTTCATGGAATAGAGGATTATTGGTTTACATAAATATACAAATCTTTACATTATCTTGGGTATTAATAGTATTTGTCAATTTAAATATATTAATTATGTAATTAGATGATCTGCCAGACTTGACCCCACTAGGTGGCAACAATCTCCATGTGTCATGGATGATATAATCATTGTTTTATATAACTAAACCATCAAACAGTGAGTTGATGTAACATCATTAAGATTCCTAAGGTGGCTCCAAACCATTCTCGGGAACAACGCTGCCTCAAAAGAGATGGACTGCAATCCAATCATCCCTAAGTCTACTCTAACAAATGGATTATCACTTTCCTAAAGGAAGTTGACAATGGAAAACTCACCTTTTGATGAGTAATTGTGAGTCTTATTATCATTTAAACCATTATATTACTTCTTAGGAGAGAGAGAGACCATTCATAAACAGAAGTCTTTGAACTCTTTCGCCACGGACTATGTTCTCTCATATTAGGTAATCTTGAATTGGGTAACCAGTAAAAGCTGTCGGCAAACTTCCAGTGATATGGCTATGACATACTGAGGCGAATTACATGATGTCATTAAAAATTTTAGGGGATAGTGTTGTTGGGAGATTGTAGTATGCCATGATAACACTTTATCGAAACTGCTCTCTGGTCCTTGGCCCATGATACCAGGATATAGAATGCAATCAGGGTTTCCAGGCAATATTTATGATCCAACATTATGTCACATTCTAGAGCACCTTCTACATGCTAAAATTAGCATACCCACCCATCGACTAACCTTAACCTCACTGATTACTGATTTTCTCACAAAAACAAAAACAAAGCAGGGCCCTGTTTTTTTTTTTTTTTTTTGAATTACACATATTTACGAGTTTCTTAAGCTACAACATGCCTATAGTAATATAAGCATAAAAACAAAAGCATCATTATGCCATTCTAGTACATTGATGAGTATTTCCACCTATTTTTTATGCTTCAATTTTCTCATTTCCAGAATGGAAACACAGCTGGATCCCATGGTTTCTCAGTTGTTTAGATTTGCATTTGGCTGATGACTAAGGATTGTGAGCACTGTCTTATTATTCTTTCAGTCATTTTGGATTCCTCAATTGATAGTTCTCTATTTATTCCTGTACCCTGCTTTCTAATATGGTTATTTAGAGTTATTTATTGCTGTTGGCGTGCCATGTTATCAGTACGCCCTAGTTCTTTAGATAAGATTCTCTGATCATGAGATTATCAAATGATTCAGTTTTTAAAATCGGTGTTGACAGTGTCCTTCATGGGTCACTTCTGTTGCAACCTCTCAGAAAATTAGGATGCGAAATATTACAATTTTTTTAAAATCGTTTAATCATTCGATCGTTAAAAAATTATTATTGCATAATCAGTAATCACTAGATAACACAGTCTCCCTCATTCTCTGGGCACTGCTTCTGGTACCAATCTCCTGTATGTGTCAATCACACACCAGCCAAACCCACAATGGATGACACCATCATTATTTATGTAACAAAATAAGTAAAGAATTGCATAGTCCTGCATACTTAACTTTCATAAGATGGAGCCAAACTCCAGCGATGGTCAAGGAAGTATTACTAAGATAATTAAATAATGCCACACGATTAACTCCCAGGGTGGATGGCCAGACTCCAGTCATGAAGTACAACATCTTCATCGATTTAAATGATTAATATATAAGGAAAAATAATTGAACAATGACATGGTGGTGCATACTTAAATCCCACATGGAGAAGTCAGACTCTTCTCCACCATGCCTGCCTTGGTGAAGTCTTTGTACTTCTCAGAGGGCACCATGGAATCTTCTGGACTCAATCATCCAGCATCCCTAGTACTCTGGGTGATGCAGAGATCATCAAGAATCTGCTCTATCCATGTCCATGACGTTCCTAACCTTGTCCCGGACAGATATTTGCACACTAATCGTAATCAATGATGTCATTGTCTGCCGTTTAAATGATTTAAATAATTAAATAAGTCAGTAATAGCTAACTCACAATAAAGAGGTGATGTAGCAGTTAAGTGGCAGGGGAGAATGGCCAGACTCCAGTCATGAAGGATGTCATCATTGTCAATTGAAACAATTAATCGTAAAATGTGATGATATGGCATATTAACTCTACAAGAGGGAATTTTACATGACTCTTCACGGAATAGAGGATTACTGGTTTACATGACTATACAAATATGTACATTATCTTGGGTCTTAACACGAACGGTCAATTCAAATACTTTAATTATGTAATTAGATGATCTGTCACACTTGACCCCACAAGGTGGCACCAAATTCCAGGTGTCACGGATGATATTATCATTGCTTTATATAACTAAATAATCAAATAATGAGCTGATGTGACACCATCCACTTCCCTAAGGTGGCTCCAAACCAGACTTGTGAACAATGATGTCATCATTAATTTAAATATTTTAATTACATAATTAATATTTAGATGGTCTAAAGTACTTGATTCCCACATTGTGGAACAATAATCCACTGATCACGGATAATCTAATGTCCTATTTTAATAATTAAATAATAACATAATCAGAGGATGAAATGGTCTGCCATACTCGACACAAGTTTTCTCCAACTTGACTCCCACAAGTTTGTGTGAAACTCCCCAGTTCATGGCTTATTTACTCACAGAATTGAGTAGTAAAATGTGTATATGCTGAAATGTCATTGTGTATGCAGGGTTTTAGAACATATCACACGTTTCATGTTGGACAGCTGACTCAAAAGAGATGAACTGCATTCCAATAATCCCTATGTCTACCCTAACACATGGATTATCACCAACCTGATGGAAGTTACCAAAGGAACACTCAACTTTTGATGAGTAATTGTGAGTCTTATTATCTTTTAATCCATAGTTTTACTTCTTAGAAGAGAGAGCATCCATAAACAGAAGTCTTTGAACCGTTCATCCACAGACTGTATTCTCTGACATTAGGTAATGTTGAATTGGGTAACCAGTAATAGCTCTAGGCCAACTTCCAGAGATTTGGTTATGACTTGGTTAGGGGAATAAAATGCTGCCATTAAAAGGTTTAGGAGATAGTTATCTTGGGAGATTGTGATGTCCTATGATAACACTTTCTCGAAGCTGCTCTCTGGTCCTTGGCCCATGATATCAGGATACAGAATGCAAGCAGGGTTGCCCGGCAACATTTATGATCCAATACTCTGTCACAATCTAGTGCACCTCCCACATGATAAAATTAGCATACCCACCCATCGACTAACCTTGCAGCCTCACTGATTTTCTCACAAAAACAAAAGAGGGATCTTTTTTTTTTTTTTTTGGTTTTGTGTACTTACTTACCAGTATCTTAAGCTAGAACATCCCTATAATGATATAAGCATGAAAACGAAAGCATCATTATGCCATTCAAGCACAATGATGAGTATTTCAACCTATTTTCCATGCTTCCATTTTCTCATTTCCAGAATGCAAACAATATCATTAATCGCCTCTACCAGAATCCTTTCGTAAGTGTTGAAAATAAATTAAATTTCTCTTCCTTTAGAGCATCTTGTTCTCATTGTTTCTCAGAGTTGTTTTATTTGCACTTGGCTGATGATTAAGGATGTTGAGTACTGTCTTATGGTCCTTTAAATCACTTTAGATTCCTCAATTGATAATTCTCTATTGAGTCCTTTATCCCAATTTCTAATATGGTTATTTAGAGTTATTTGGAGTTGGAGGTGTGTCATGTTACAGCCCAACAGAGTTCATTAGATAAGATTCTCTGATCATGAGATTATTAAATTATTCAGTTTTTAAAATCGGTGTTGACTGTGTCCTTCATAGGTCAGCTCTATCGCAACCTCTCAGAAACTGATGATGCGAAATAATACAATTTTTTTTCAATCGATTAATCATTCGATCTTTGAAAATCTATTATTACATAATCAGTAATCACTGCATAACCCAGTGTTCCTCATTCTCTGGGTACTGCTTCTGGTACACGTCTCCTGCTGTGTCAATCACACAGGGGCCAAACCCATAATGGCACACGATTAATTCCCAGGGAGGAATAACCAGACTTCTGTCATGAACGACAACATCTTCATCGATTTAAATAAATAGTATGTAATGAAATATAATTGAATAATAATATGGTGCTGCATAATTAAATCCGACATGGAGAAGTCAACCCTTCTCTTCATGGAATAATGATGTATTTAAAAACTTAAATTGAGAAGATCCTTGACCCCCAAATCCGGGCCCCTGCCAAAGAACGAGGTCTCAGCTGAAGAGCTCCAGTTTCCAGTGAGATACCACTACCCTGCAAAACCTTCTCAAGTTCCAGCCCAGCCCTCGTCCTCTTCTGCCGGCTATTGGCCAGAGAGAAACCTCCTAGAGAGCTTGGACCACACAGAGCTACAGACATTGAATCTTTGATCCACATAAGCCCATCTGGGAAGGACCATAGAGAGAGGGAAGAGACACCACCAACACCTACTGGAAGAAACTATGGGAAGAAGGCAATACAAGAGAACACCTAACAACAGAAAGACAAACATGACACCACCAGAATCTAGGGAATCTACACCAACTAGAATGGAACACAACAACAAAGCAGAGGAAGCAGAAGGGTACGACTTAAAAATCACCATCATAAAAATGATAGAGGCCCTCAAAGAAGATATGAGAAAATCCCTTAAAGAAATAGAGGAAAAAACAAACAAAAAAGTGGAAGAAATGAACAAATTCCTTAAGGAAAGTACAGAAAGCCAAGAAAAAACAATTAACCAGGTGAAGGAAACAGTTCAAGATTTGAAAACCGAAATTGAGAAAATAAAGGCAACACAAATGGAAGGAAAGCTGGAAATTGAAAAGCTGGGCAAAAAATCGGAAACCACGGACACAAGCATAACCAATAGAATTCAAGAGATGGAAGAAAGAATCTCAGGCGCAGAAGATAAACTAGAAGAAATAGATTCATCGACCAAAGAAAACCATAAATCCAACAAATCCTTAACACACAACATCCAGGAAATGTGGGACACCATGAAAAGGCCAAACCTAAGAATAATAGGCATAGAGGAAGGTGAGGAAGCCCAGCTCAAAGGTGCTGGAAACATATTCAACAAAATCATCGAGGAAAACTTTCCAAATCTGAAGAAGGACATGCCCATGAAAGTACAAGAAGCATACCGAACCCCAAATAGGCTGGACCAAAGAAAAAAGACCCCTCGACATATAATAATCAAAACACCTTGCATACAGAATAAAGAAAGAATATTAAGAGCAGCGAAGGAAAAAGGACAGGTAACATATAAAGGCAGACCTATCAAAATTACACCTGACTTCTCCATGGAAACCCTCAAGGCCAGAAGGTCCTGGATAGATGTTCTAAAAGTATTAAGAGAACATGGATGCCAGCCTAGGCTACTATATCCAGCAAAACTCTCAGTCAATATAGATGGAGAGAACAAGATATTCAATGACAAAACCAGATTTTCCCAATATGTATCTACAAATCCAGCCCTACAGAAAGTATTGGAAGGAAAATTCCAACCCAAGGAAGGTAACTACACCCACAAAAATGTAGGCAACAGATAATCCAACTACACCAGAAACCTAGGGTGAAGCAGAACAAATATATTCACAATACCACTGCCAACAACAAACCTAAACCAAACAAGCATCAACAATCAATGGACCTTACTCACCCTCAACATTAATGGTCTTAACTCACCTATAAAAAGACACAGGCTAACAGAATGGATACGAAGACAGAGTCCATCCTTCTGCTGCATACAAGAAACACATCTTAGCTCCAAAGATAGACATTACCTCATGGTAAAGGGTTGGGAAAAGATTTTCCAATCAAATGGAAATAAGAAGCAAGCAGGCGTAGCTATCCTAATATCTAACAAGTTAGACTTCAAACCAAAACTAGTCAAAAGAGATGAAGACGGTCACTTCATATTCATCTCAGGAGAAATCCATCAACACAAAGTCTCAATTCTGAACATCTATGCCCCTAATACAAAGTCACCAACATTCATAAAAGAAACACTACTAAAACTCAAAGCTCATATAAAACCTCACACACTTATAGTGGGAGACTTCAATACACCACTCTCAACACTAGACAGGACCACATATCAGAAACTCAACAAAGAAACAAAAGAATTAACAGAAGTTATGTCTCAACTGGGGCTAACAGACATCTATAGAACTTTCCATCCAAAGACAAAAGAATATACCTTCTTCTCTGCTCCACATGAAACCTTCTCTAAAATCGACCACATACTAGGAGACATAACAAACCTCAACAGATACAAGAGAATAGGAATAGCCCCCTGTATCTTATCGGACCACCATGCTTTAAAATTGGAATTCAACAACAACACAAATAGCAGAAAACCTGCAAACTCATGGAAACTTAACAATGTGCAATTGCACCACTCCTGGGTCAAAGAAGAAATAAAGAAAGAAACTAAAGACTTTCTAATATTCAACGAGAATGAGGATACAACATACCCGAAATTATGGGACACCTTGAAAGCAGTGCTACGAGGGAAGTTCATTGCACTAAGTGCCCATATGAAGAAAACAGAGGATAGTCACATAAATGAATTAACAGCCCAACTGAAAACCTTAGAACAGAGAGAAGCGAATTCACCCGCAGGAGCAGACACCAGGAAATAATCAACTTGAGGGCTGAAATCAACAAAATAGAAACCAGGAAAACAATACAAAAAAATCAATGCAACAAAGAGTTGGTTTTTTGAGAAAATCAACAAGATAGATAAACCTTTATCCAAATTAACGAAAAAGCAGAGACAGAACATGCAAATTAACAAAATCAGAAACAAAATGGGGAACATAACAACAGACACAGAGGAAATCCAGTCAATTTTCAGGTCATACTTCGAAAATCTGTATTCCACAAAAATTGAAAATTCAAAGGAAATGGACAAGTTTCTGGATAACTATCACTTACCAAAATTAAATCAAGAACAGACAAACAACTTAAATAGACCTATAACCCAAAATGAAATAGAAGCAGTCATCGAAAGCCTTCCAACGAAAAAAAATCCAGGGCCAGATGGATTCAGTGCAGAATTCTACCAAACATTCAAGGAAGAACTAATACCACTACTCCTCAAACTGTTCCACAAGATAGAAACAGAAGGTTTATTGCCAAACTCTTTTTATGAGGCCACAATAACTTTGGTACCCAAACCTCACAAAGACACAACTAAGAAAGAAAACTACAGACCAATATCCCTGATGAACATCGATGCAAAAATACTCAATAAAATAATGGCAAACCGAATTCAAAAATACATCAGAGAAATCATCCACCATGATCAAGTAGGCTTCATACCTGGATTGCAGGGATGGTTTAACATACAAAAATCTATCAACGTGATCCACCATATAAACAAACTGAAAAAGAAAAACCATATGGTTATCTCCCTAGATGCGGAAAAAGCCTTCGATAAAATTCAACACCCTTTCATGATAAAGGTATTAGAGAGGTCAGGGATAACAGGAACATACCTAAACATAATAAGAGCAATATACAGCAAACCAACTGCCAACATCAAACTGAATGGAGAGAAATTTAAGCAAATTCCTCTAAAATCAGGAACAAGACAAGGCTGTCCTCTCTCTCCATATCTCTTCAATATCGTACTAGAAGTTCTAGCTAATGCTATAAGACAACAAAAGGAGATCAAGGGCATCTCTATTTGCAGATGATATGATAGTTTACATAAGCGACCCAATAAACTCTACCAGGGAACTCCTACAGCTGATAAACACCTTCAGCAAACTAGCAGGATACAAGATAAACTCAAAAAAATCGGTAGCCCTATTTTTTTCAGACGACAAAGAGGCAGAGAAAGAAATCAGAGAGACATCACCCTTTACAATAGCCACAAGCAACATAAAGTATCTTGGTATAACACTTACCAAACAAGTAAAAGATCCATATAATAAGAACTTTGTGACTCTAAAGAAATAAAGTAAAGAAGATACCAGAAAATGGAAAGACCTCCCATGCTCTTGGTTAGGTAGGATAAACATAGTAAAAATGGCAATCTTACCAAAAGCAATCTACAGATTCAATGCAATCCCCATTAAAATCCCACCACAATTCTTCACCGACCTTGAAAGGATAATAATCAACTTTTTATGGAAAAACAAAAGACCCAGGATAGCCAAAACAACCCTATACAATAAAAGAACTTCAGGAGGCATCACCATTCCTGACTTTAAGCTCTACTACAGAGCTATAGTTCTGAAAACTGCCTGGTATTGGCATAAAAATAGACAGGTAGACCAATGGAATCGAAATGAAAATCCTGATATTAATCCACGCACCTATGAACACCTGATTTTTGACAAAACAGCTAAAATTATACCATGGGGCAAAGACAGCATCTTCAACAAATGGTGCTGGCACAAGTGGATGAGGGTGTGTAGAAGACTGCAGATAGACCCATGTCTGTCGCCATGCACAAAACTCAAGTCCAAATGGATCAAAGACCTCAACATCAATCCAGCCACATCGAACCTCTTAGAAGAGAAAGTAGGAGGTACCCTTGAACAAATTGGTATAGGAGACCGATTGTTGAACATAACTCCAGGGGCACAGACACTGAAAGAAACAATTAATAAATGGGACCTCTTCAAACTTAGAAGCTTCTGTAAGGCAAAGGACACAGTTGATAAGACCAAACGGCAGCCCACTGACTGGGAAAAGATTTTCACTAATCCTATATCCGACAAAGGGCTGATCTCCAAAATATACAAAGAACTCAAGAAACTAGTCAACAAAACACCAAATAACCCTATTAAAAATGGGGTACAGAACTGAAGAAAGAATTCTCAATGGAGGAAATCAAAAAGGCTGAAAGACACTTAAGAAAATGCTCCACATCCTTAGCTGTCAGGGAAATGCAAATCAAAACAACTTTGAGATACCATCTTACCCTACCAGAATGGCTAAAATTAGAAACACCAATGATGACTCATGTTGAAGAGGATGTGGAGAAAGAGGAACACTCCGCCACTGCTGGTGGGAGTGCAAACACATACAACCATTTTGGAGATCAGTATGGCGGTTCCTCAGGAAAATGGGAATTAGTTTACCACAGGACCCGGCAATCCCCCTCTTAGGCATATACCCAAAGGGTTTACATCCATGCAACAAAGACATCTGTTCAACTATGTTCATAGCAGCACTATTTGTAATAGCAAGAACCTGGAAGCAACCTCGATGCCCTTCAATTGAAGAATGGTTAATGATGATGTGGCACATCTACACAATGGAATACTACTCTGCAGAAAAAAATAATGGTATCTTTAAATTCGCAGGCAAGTGGATGGTACTTGAAGAAACCATCCTGATTGAGGTAACCCAGTCATAAAAAGAGAAACACAGTATGTACTCACTCATATATGGATTTTAGAACTAGATAAAATGATCACCAGCCTATAATTCACATCACCAGAGGAACTAGGATACAAGTTGTATTCTAAGAGATTCATATAAAGTCCCTCACAGAACTGGGAAGGGACAAGTCCCCCAGACCTCAGGTAAAGTGGGGGAGGACAGCTAATGGAGAGAGAAGTAGGAGAAAATGAGAGGGAGGAGAGGAAGGCATGTGCGACCAGGAGGATTGAGCCTGGTTAGGAATGGAAAATAGGAAAGAGAGAGAGAGAGAGAGAGACAGAGACAGAGAGAGAGAACATAAAAGAGGGAGCCAATATTGGTTTGAAGATAAAGTTGAACACAAAGAAAGGTCGAGGGAACTACAAGACTGCTACCAACTAACAATCTCAGCTTCCGTGGAAAGGCTATCATAAATGCCCTTCCCGGAGAGTGAGATAAACAACTAACTTCTTCATGGAGTCCTCAACTAATGCCTGTTGAAAACAGGAGCAAACACCCATACATAAACACTGAGTCGAACTAGAACCCAGAAGCAGATGGAGAGGACAAGACCATGCGGTAGAAGTACATAAAGACAGCTTACCTGAACAAGGAGGAGCTAAGGGCCACTAGACTGATAGCTGGGAAGCCAACAGGGGACTGACTCGGACCCCCCTGAATATGGGTCTCAGCCAGAAGGTCTGAGCAGTCTAAGAGACCTCAGACAGTGGAGCCAGGATGTATCCCTGGTGCACAAAAGGACTTTGCAAACATATCCCCCATGGAGGGATGGCTGCCATATTCTAGAGATAGGAGAGAGGCCCTAGTCCTTACTTCACAGGACCTGTCAGATCTACATGACCCCAACTGGATGGCATTCCCCTACATATGGTATTGTGGTGGGGGGTTGGGAGGGGAGGGTGTTTAGAGTGCATGGGAGAGGGTAGAGAGGGCAAAAGGGAGGGAAGGAAGGAGGGAGGGCTGGAGGGGAGGGAGGGAGGGAGGGAGAGGGAACTGGGATCGACATGTAAAATAATAAATTAAAAAAAAAAAACGCTTTGACTCTAAAATTTAAGTTGAAGAACAAGTTATTGGGGAAAAGTATTTCTATTTTTGTTTCCACAGAAAATGAAAAGATGTGGATTCCTTCCAGACTAATGTGGTTTGATCACACCAGACCGCCTGAAACAGAGTACAAGCTGATCCTACATTCCAAACAGCTGGACAAAACAGCCCTACAGACTACAGCTAGGATATCTGAATCTTCTTCGAATCCCCCAAGACAGCGCCCCTTACCAGCAGGAAGTAGTTTGGAAAGAACGACGCCCAAATTCCCAAATATTGTGTATAAATGTTTCTTTTCATTTAATTGGACTTTGTTATATAAAATTAAATAAAAAAATAAAAACTTAAATTGATAATTAATTAGTTGGTGCTTAATATTAACTCTACAAGTTGGCATGAAACTTGTAAAACTATGGCTGATGTAATGATCTGTTTTAATAGCTAAATAATCAAGTAATGAGATGATGTTACATCATCAACTCCCAACATCTGACTCCAAAAGGGACCTATGATCCATAACATCACCTTTATTTTAAATACATTAATGAAATGATGAATTTTTATTAAATTTCCTAGTATTACAGTTAAATAAGTATGTGTAGTGTTAGATGATGTGATGGTCTGGCATGATTGACTCCCATAACGAAGCTCAAAACTCGAGCGAACATTGAATAAATAGTAACAGATTTTCATAAATATATGAATAAAAATTCAGCAAGTGGATGGTGTTTTACACGTGACTCCTATGATATTGCTCATGACTGAAGAGTTCATTGAGTATTTAATTACAGATTTGAACATAAAATGAATGAATAATGAGATAATATCTCATACTTCACCCCTAGAGGGATAACAAAATGATATCACCATTGATATAAATAAATAAATAAGGAAATCACCGGAGACAATAGACCAGCATCTTCAATAAATGGTGCTGGCACAATTGGATGAGGGTGTGTAGAAGACTGCAGATAGACCCATGTGTGTCGCCATGCACAAAACTCAAGTTTAAATGGATAAAAATCCTCAACATCAATCCAGCCACCTTGAACCTCTTAGAAGAAAAAGTAGGATGTACCATTGAACAAATAGATTATTTTCCAGAGATAGATACATGTTATGTTAGAAATAATTGTGTTTATGGATCTCCTTTGTGGGTGAAGTGACTTCTCCCTGGGAAGTCAGATTAATGCTAGAACAGATGCAATTTCATCATGTTAGAAGAATGTTTATGAGACAATCACTTATGTTGATGTAAGTGGAATTGGTTGCATGCTGTTGCTCTCCAAAGCAATGGCCTTGCGGTCTTCTGTACTATACCTTCAAAATTCTTAAATTAGTGTAACACCTAAGAGATTTAAATTTTCCATTAGAGTCAAGTACCAACTATCCAGTGCAGTCACAGGAAAAGCATTTGCATGTGGAGCATTGCTTCTGCCTTCAGACCAGAATAAGGAAAATTGTTTACACTGCAGTGATGGGAGATGTCATCCTGTATATGTTTCTCATACTGGTTAATAAATAAAGCACTGTTGGCCAATAGGAAAGGAAGATAGGAGGGACTAGGAGACAAGGAGGAAATAGGAAGTAGGGAGAAGGAGTCAGCATGGAAAGACCAGAAGCCTACCTCACTCCCCGGTAAGACCACGTGGAAATACATAGAAATGGGTTAATAATTAAGACATAGCTAGCCGATAAGAAACTAGCACCTGGCCAATAGCTTTGTATCAAATACAGAGTCTCTGTGTGTTATTTGGGGCTGGCATGGCAGCGGGACAAGACCAGGCAGTGGGCGCAAAAACCATACTCGTTACAATGCAGGAGGATTTAGGGTAAGCAACCAAGTGCTGGAGTCACCACTATGAAAAAAGTACATGACTGTGGTAGGGGGAGTGATTTTGTAATTTCCCAGCATGTTTTAATCTGTCATGTGTTTGAACACAGACCAGCGTATGTAGGTGTACAGTTTGTGAAGGTTGAGATGAAAGGCAGGATCGTTCTGTGGCTAGCGTTGCCTAAGCAGTAACTAACCACATTGACTAAGTCAATAGTTAACCACAAAGCTAGGTTACTAGTTAGCCACAGTCACTATGTCTCTAGTTAGCCACACACAATATATCACTACTTACCCACGCATACTAAGTCACTAGTCAGCCACACAAAGCTAGGTTACTAGTTAGCCACAGTCACTATGTCTCTAGTTAGCCACACACAATATATCACTACTTACCCACCCATACTAAGTCACTAGTCAGCCACACATCTAATTCACTAGCTAGCCACAAACACCAAGAAATTAGTCAGCCAGACACACAGAGCTAGTAGTTAGCCATTCACCTACGTATTTCTATGTATTTAGTCAGCTACACACCTAAGTCACTAGTTATCCACACATACTAAATCAGTAGTTAGACACACACACTATGTTACTAGTTAGACACATACAAAGTCTGTCTAAAAGACAAACAGCTCACACTAAGGTGGTCCCAGGACTTGGGAATCAGGCCTTTAATCCCAGCAGTATGGATTTCGAGATAGGATTGACACGGCTGGACAGAGAGAAGAAGATAAGTTAGAGGAGACAGAAGAGCATGCAGTGAGATGATGTTGTTTGAGCAATTAGTCTGAGGGATCGAACAGATAGCAAACAATCTGAGGAGGCAGTGTGAGGACAGGAGCACATGGCTTGTCTGAGAATAGGCAGAGAAAAGAACTCTATTAGCCAGATTCTCTGAATCTGTGACACTTCAGTTTTCACCTTCCCCTCCCTGTTAGATTACTATGAGTTTTTATTATTAAGATCTATTAGAACTTGTGCTGGAAGTGATGTTCTCTCTGTGGAGGTGTGATATTTCAAAGTCAATAGAGGTAAAATTTTTAAATTATTAAAATATGTTAACTTTGTTTTTTGAAAATTGCATTGGTATCTTTTTAATGTTTTTAATTTTTAAAAATATTTTTATACTTATCAAACAAGTTCCCTCCAACTTACTCCCACCAACCTTCTTCCCCTCCAACTTCCCGGGCCCCCAGCCACTTTCCCCTCCCATGCAACCGACACTATACACATAGGTGGATGCCTTCCAGGAGGGAAGTACTGTAGAAGTACTGGGAAGAAAATCCTACACTTCATTACACTCAGGTTCTTGCCTTGTCAGTGAGAAGGAAAATAGACCAGAAAATGAGTGAACTCCCAAGATCTCTGATTATTGTGGGATCTTATAAATGGAGAGGGATTTGTGCAATGATTGAGTCCATGTCCCACTTGGATACAGCTGGAGTCACAGTGCAGAAAGATAGAGGCAGGATGGAAGCTGAGATTTCCTCCTTCAACAGTAGTTGAGGTAAGCAATGTGGAATTACGTAATCATTCCTAGAGAATCCATAATTGTGGATTGTATATGTCCATACATCCATAATTGTGGGCTGTATCTTGGAATCCACAGATGAGGGCTATCAAGATTCTGGATAAAGGAGAGACCTTATCATGTATACAAATTGTGATAATTATAGTATTCAGCAAAAACCGGTCTGGGTGTATTCTTGTGGACTATGTAACAGGACTGTTATGTTTTGTGGGTTTGGATGTACAATCTGAGAGAAATACTTGGTGTGCTCTAATTGAAACCCCTAGTCTCTGGAGCACATGGCCATGAAGCTATTTTCAGCTTTTCAAAATATTTTTTTTTATTTTAGATCATAACTACATCATATCCACTTACACTTTTCTGCCCACAAGCCCTACTATGATTACTCAATGTTCTCTAATTCATAGCCTGCTTTTCTTAAACAGGAGTTTCACATTAAACACAGTGGATATTGGAAGGTGGCATACATTTGGTGGCAGGATTTCCTAGCTATGAGGTCAAAGGTTACTGACCAGGAACAATGAGTATGTAACAATATGTGCACAGAAAGGTCACTGTGATTTTCATAATGAGCAGCTTGACTTCCAGGATAGTAGAAGAATGCATACTAAAACACAAACTTTCTGGAATAGGCCACTATCTGCAGGGTGGGTTGTGCAGAGCTACAAGGACTATACAATCTGAGTCATGGATTTCTGATTCCCTGGTCGTGGGCTGCAAAATTTTAGGTCCAACTGAGTGGTCCCAGGCAATGCTGGACTCTGAGAAGGCTTCTTTCCATGATTCTCTTTTCCTTCTGCTCTATCGAGTTATAAGGAAGAACAAAGGTTACACCATTCTGAATGTACGGTTTTCAAAGCAGATCTGCTCAGATGTCATTTCTGCAAAATTTGTGTGGACCATGAGACAGACTAGGGTTCTTTTGGTCCATGTGGTGAACTGGGCAGTTACCCTTGTCCTCGGAGCCTTCCTCTCAATGTGTTTCTTGGTTTGGGGGAGACTCTGCAGCCCTGGCATGGGAGGGTGTGTTGCTTATGATATAACTGTCCAGTGTGCACATGCATGCAATGCTGTTGGTGTGCAGTGGGGGCTGATGACGGATAACTGAAGGTCTGATTACTTGAAGTTCTGAATATTCCATTCCACTTTCAGGTTTGCCTTATAAATATTTTAGAAAGTAGTAAAAAGTGGTGATGCAGATGTCTCTCAGCAATACAAGATTATAATGTTTTTAACTCTCTGCTAACAAGAGTTACAATACTGTACTGAGTGAAGTTTAATTCCAGTGTACAAAATGAGTCTATGTTCTGCAGAGATTCCTCAGGTGTGTATGGTTTAGGACAGGGAGTTAGGTCAGGGTCTTCATCTTGGGCTTAAATCTCTTGGCAGGAAGCAGATTTTAAATTATTCTCCCATGTTGTTTGTGGAATGGGCATCAGTGGGGCTTAGTTTACCTGAATAAATAAAGGGGCATAAAGGTCTGCAGAGCCATAGCAGAAGATCAGCTCCTTTTGCATAGAAAGCTCTAGAGCAAGGATATCCTGTCTTTGGAATAGATATCCATAACTGCAGGGTCAAAAGTGTTGAAGGGTCACTTTGAATAGATTTAATTGGAGTGTTGAAGTCTGTGTTTATTTAATCTCTTTACACTTGGATTCATAGGTATTTGGACAACATTGGTCAAGATCACACTTTTCATGGCTAAATTTCTTTTGTACTTTATATTAATAGTTGATATATTTTGACCTTTGCTCTTGGGTTATTCTCTCTATCTCTTTTATTCTTTTACAAAGAATATACATATTTTGATTGTTGTTACTTTGTGGTAAGTATAAAAGTCATATTATATCAGTTTGTGTATCTTGTTTTCATAATTCCATTGAGCATTCTGGGTATTTCCAAAATAAAATGTTAATGTGCCTTTGTAATCTCCATTTTGTTATTAATTGTTGTTCATTGTCATTGGATTGTATTCATTTCATGTTACAAACTTACCATGTATAGGATCTTAAATTCTGATACTTCATGTTCTTAAAGACCATTATTTAGTTCTTTATTTATTTTAGTTTTATTGTTAATCCATGAAAGAGTTTTGGCTCATCAGATAAAACACGTTGTGTATCTTGGCAAGAGACTCAGCACATCTTTTGTGGGATGACCAGAGTTAAGATACTGACATTCAACTTCACATAATTATCTACATCCCGTAACCTGTATATTTATACAAACCATTTTCTCTCAAACTCATAGATACAAAATATAGGAATAAACTTGATAAAATGTTAAAGATTAGTACTATGAATATTATTGCCATAAATTCTAATCTTATACACTACAGTTTAGCTTTGACACACTGCACTGTAAATTGTAAAGCTACTTCTAGTTGTTCTTAATAATCAAAACCTGGATTCAGATATGCGATTAATGATGAAAGATCAGAGAAGAAGAGCCCTAGCCCTAGATCTCACTTCTACTGAATCCTCAGACCAAAGGGGCAGGCTATTTTTACTCTAGGATTCTTCTCCCCCCCTTATATTTCTCTTTCCTCCAACAATAACAACCTCCCAAGTTCAGGGATAAAGGAATGAGGCACCACTTGTCTCTCTTCCTCTTTTAGACTGAATCAATCTGGTGTACCCTGGGGCAGCCATGAAATCCACCTTATTATGTCTCCCAAGTGCTGGGATTAAAGGTGTGCTCCACCATGGCCTGTCATCTATGCCTAACTACTGCATAGCTCCACACTCTATTCTTAAAGCAAGTTTGTTTTTGTTTAGAAGTGTTTATGGTTGAAGAAGAGAATCATTTCAGTCTGCATCCTGTAATGATGGGTGTAAGCTCTGCAAATTTCGTGGAGTGAGAAAGAGAGTTTGTACTTGTGCACTGCAGGAAGAAAGCTAGGTCATCTATTGGTGACATTGGTAAGTGACAATGAAATCTGAATCTGACTAGGCTGTGGTGGCTTTTGCTTTGATTGCAGCAATAAGGAAGAAGATGCAAGTGGATCTCTATGAGTTTGAAGACAGCGTGGTCTACAGAGTAAGTTCCAGGACAGCAGGGCCACAAAGGGAAACAATGTTTCAAAGATCAAAATAAATAAATAAATAAATAAATAAATAAATAAATAAATAAATAAAAAACCAACAGACAGTTAATGAAAAATATCTTCATATCAATTATGGTTAAAATATTTAAATTAATCACTACAGCATCATTCATGAGCCTGCTTTGGAGCCACCTTAGGGAAGTGGATGATGTTACATGAACTCATTATTTGATTATTTAATTATATAAAACAATGATTATATCGTCCATGACACCTGGAATCTGGTGCCACAGATCATCTAATTACATAATTAATGTATTTGAATTGACAATCTGTTTCAATCCCCAAGATAATGTAAATATGTGTATAGTTATGTAAACAACAATCCTCCATTCCATGAAGAGACGTCTAACACTCCCTCTTTGGAGTTAATGTGCAATATCATCACATTTTATGATTCATTGACTCAATTGATGATGATGACATCCTTCATGACTGGAGTCTGGCCATGCTTCCCGGCCAGTAAAATGCTATATCACCTATTTATTGTGACAGTAAGCTATTACTGACTTATTTAATTCTTTAAATTATGTAAACGACAGACAGTGCCATCACCGATTACGGTTAGGGTGCAAAAATCTGTCAGGGACGAGGTTAGGAAAGTTGTAGACATGGGCAGAGCATTTGCTGAATGATCTATGCATCTCCCAGAGTACAGGGGATGCTGGATGATTGAGTCCAGGAGGTTGCATGGTGCCCTCTGAGAAGTACAAGGACTTCACCAAGGCCAGCATGGTGGTCTGGGTGTTGACTACCTCCTCTTCCTCCACATCTCCACATTGGTTGTGATCTACCATGCGAAGGAGTGGCACTAGGAGGTCGGCACCATCACCGAGACCTGGCAAAAGGATGACGACTCAGAACACGGAAGAACATCTCTCTCTCTCAGCTATGCTGGTGATGGCCCTGCTGCAGCCATCTTTTCAGCTGTTATCAACATTGTGGCTACTACTGCTACGCCAGGATTGGGCCCATTATCTCACGTTCTGCCGCATCACAACAGAGATTCAGGCGCTTGTGATGATGTCAGGCCAACAGAATTCATCAGGCAAGACAGTATGATTATCTGACAATTAACTGATGGCATTTTAAAAATGCGTGATGACAGCATTCAATTTCATAACTGACAATTCTGCCCAGGAATTGATGATAGAAAAAAAAGGGTCAACGGCTTATATGTTTAAAGATGTAATTATTAAATTATTTCATTATATAATCTGTGGTCCCTGAAGTTTGGTGCCACCTTGTGTGACTCAAGTGTGACAGACAATCTAACTCTCTGATTATTTCATTATTCAAATCTGTCTTTTTCTACTACAGGAAGAGTGGAGTCTCGATCCACCTTGTTGGTGCTAAACTGTATCTTGTGAATTCTTTCTTTCTTTCTTCCTTTCTTTATTTAAATCAATGTTGATATCATTTTGTTACCTCTCTAGTGGTGAATTATGAGAAACTATCTCTTTATTCATTCATTTTTTGTTCAAATCTATGATTAAGAACTCAATGTCTCTTCAGTATTTAGCAATCATTTAGGCATCACGCAGAAAACACCATCCACTTGTTTAATGTGTATTTATTTAATTATGAAAATCTGTCATTATTTATTCAGTGATCACTGGAGGTTTGATCCTCCTTAGGGGAGACCATTGTACAAGACCATCACGTCATCTAATACTACACTTACTTCTTTAACTGTTAAACTAGGAAATTAAGTAATAATTCATCATTTAATTTATGTATTTAAAATACAGGTAATGTTATGGACCATAAGTCCTTTTGGAGTCAGATTTTGGGAGTTGATGATGTAATATCATCTCATTACTCCATTATTTAGCTATGTAAATAGATCTTTACATCAGCGATAGGTTTAGGACTTTGGTGCCATCTCATCAGTGTTACTATAAAAGGCCCACTAATTAATTTTCAATTTAATTTTTTAAAAACATCATTATTCCAGGAAGAGATCAGTCTGACTACTCCATGTGGGATTTAAGTATGCACCACCATGTCATTTTTCAATCTTTTTTCATTATATCTTAATTATTTAACTCGATGAAGATGTTGTTCTTCTTGACTGGAGTCGGGCCAATCCTCCATGGGGGTTAATCACGTGGCATTATTTAATTATCTAAGTACTACTTCCTTGACAATCGGGGGAGTTTGATTCCATTTTTAAAAGTTAAGTATGGAGGACTATCCAATTATTAACTTATTTGATTGTGTAAGTAATGCTGGTGTCATCAGTCACTTGGCTGCTGAGGGATTGACACAGCAGGACATCTGTACCAGAAGCAGTGCCCAGAGAATGGGGGACACTGCCTTTTACAGTGGTTAATGATTACGTAGTAGTAGATTTTTAGCAATCGAATGATTACATGATTTTTAAAAAACTGTACTCTTTCGCATCATCAGTTTCTGAGAGGTTGCAAAAGAACTGACCCATAAAGGACACAGTGACCACTGATTTTAAAAATGGAATAACTGAATAAACTCCTGATTAGGGAATCTCATCTAATGAACTCTGTCGGGCTGTTAACATGACACACCACCAACAGTAAATAACCCTAAATAACCATATTAGAAAGCAGGGTACAGGACTTAATAGAGAACAGTCAATTGAGGAATCCAAAATGACTGAAAGAAACAGAAGTCACTGCTCAAAATCCTTAATCATCAGCCTAATGCAAATCTAAACAACTCTGAGAAACCATGGGATCAAGCTCCTCTAAAGGTAAGAGGATGCGGAGGAGTTAATTTTATTTTCAATGAAGGGAAAAGGATTACATTAGAGGCGATTAATTGTATTGTTTCCGTTCTAGAAATTAGAAAACTGAAGCATAGAAAACAGGTTTAAAATACTCATCATTGTACTTGAATGGCACAATGATGCTTTTGTTTTCATGCTTATGTCACTATAGGCAAGTTGTAGCTTGAGAGACTGGTAAATGTGTAGAACTCAAATCTGCTTTGTTTTTGTGAGAAACTCAGTGAGGCTGTAAGGTTACCTCATCGGTGGGTATACTCCTTTAAGCCTGTGGGAGGGGCACTAGAATGTGACAGAATGTTGGTTCATAAATGTTGCCTGGCAACCCTGTTGCATTCTGTATCCTGGTATCATTGGCCAAGGACCAGAGAGCAGCTTCGAGAAAGTGTTATCATGGGACATTACAGTCTCCCAAGGTAACTATCTCCTAAAACTTTTAATGACAACATTTGACTCGCCTAAACAAGTCATAGCCACACCTCTGGAGGTGTTTCTACAGCTTTTACTGGTTACCAAATTCAAGATTACCCAGTCATCAGAGAACGTAGTCTGTGGAGAAACAGTTCAAAGTCTTCTGTTTATGAATACTCTAGCTCCTAAGAAGTCAAACTATGGAACAAAAGACAAATAAGACTCATAATTATTCATCAAAAGGTGAGTTGCCATTGTTGACTTCCTTCAGGAAGGTGAAAATCCATTTGTTAGAGTAGACTTTGTGATTATTGGATTTCAGTCCATCTCTTTTGAGGCAGCTGCCCAACATTAAATATGTGATATCTTCTAAAAATGCTGCATACAGAATGACAGTTCAGCATTTTAAACATGTTACTACTCTGCTCTACGATTAAATAAGGGATGAACCTGGGAGTTTCCCACAATCATGTGGGAGTCAACAGAGAGTCAATTGTGTGGAGTATGGCAGAGCATTTCATCCTCTGATTATTTTGTTATTTGATTATTAAAATAGGACATTAGATAATCCATGATCAGTAGATTGTTGTGATGCAGTGTGGGAGGAAATTATTATAGACCATCTTATCATCAATTATGTAGTAAAAATATTTAAATTAATCATGACTGCATAGTTCATGAGCCTGGTTTGGAGCCACCTTAGAAAAGTGGATGATGTTACATGAACTCATTATTTGATTATTTAATAGTATAAAACAATGATTATATCGTCCATGACACCTGGAATCTGGTGCCACGGATCATCTAATTACATAATTAATGAATGTAAATTGACAATCTGTGTTAATCCCCAAGGTAATGTAAATATTTGTATAGTTATGTAAACAACAATCCCCCATTCCATGAAGAGACCTGTAAAGCTCCTACTTGTGGAGATAATGTGCAATGTCTTCACATTGTATGATTCATTGACTCAGTTGATGATGATGACATCCTTCATGACTGGAGTCTGGCCATGCTTCCCTGCCAGTAGAATGCTACATCCACTATTTATTGTGACAGTTAGCTATTAGTGACTTATTTCATTCTTTAAATTATGTAAACGACAGACACTGCCATCACCGATTACGGTTAGGGTGCAAAAATCTGTCAGGGACAAGGTTAGGAAAGTTGTAGACATGGGCAGAGCATTTGCTGAATGATCTATGCATCTTCCAGAGTACGAGGGATGCTGGGTGATTGAGTCCTGAAGGTTGCACGGTGCCCTCTGAGAAGTACAAGGACTTCACCAAGGCCGGCACCGTGGTCTGGCTGTTGACTACCTGTTATTCCTCTACATCTTCACATTGGTTGTGATCTACCATGAGAAGAAGGAGTGGCACTAGGAGGTCTGTATCATCACTGAGACCTGGCATAAGTATGACGACTCACAAGACAGAAGAACATCTCTCTCTCATCTATGATATTGAAGCCCCTGCTGCAGCCATCTTTTCAGCTGTTATCAACATTGTGGCTACTACTGCTACGCCAGGATTGGGCCCACTATCAAATGTCCTGCCGAACCACAACAGACATTCAGGCTCTTGTGATGAGGTCAGGCCAACAGAATTCATCAGGCAAGACTGTATGGTTATCTGACGATTAACTGATGGCCTGTTAAAAATGCGTGATGACAGCATACAGTTTCATACCTGGCAAGTAAGCCCAGGAATTTATGATACTAAAAAATGTCAACGGCTTACATATTTAAAGATGTAATTATTAAATTCTTTCATTATATAATCTGTGATCCCTCAAGATTGGCGCCACCTCGTGTAACTCAAGTGTGACAGACCATCTAACTATCTGATTATTTCATTATTCAAATCTGTCTTTTTCTACTGAAGGGAGAGTGGAGTCTGTATCCCCCTTGTTGGTGTTAAATTGTATCTTTTGAATTCTTTCATTCTTTCTTTCTTTCATTCTTTCTTCCTTTCTTTATTGAAATCAATGTTGATATCATTATTTTATCTCTCTAGGGGCGAATTATGAGAAACTATCTCTTTATTCATTCATTTTTTTGTTCAAATCCCTGATTAAGTACTCAATGTCTCTTCAGTAATGAGCAACCATTTAGGCTTCACGAATAAAACACCATCCACTTATTTAATTTGTGTTCATTTAATTATGAAAATCTGTCATTACCTATTCAGTGATCACTGGGGTTTTGAGCCTCCTTTGGGGAGATCGTTGTAACAGACCATCACGTCATCTAATACTACACTTACTTCTTCAACTGTTAAGCTAGGAAATTAAGTAATAATTCATCATTTTATTTACGTATTTCAAATACAGTTAACGTTATGGTACATTAGTCCTGTTTGGAGTCAGATTTTGGTAGTTGATGATGTAATATCATCTCATTACTTCATCATTTAGCTATGTAAATAGATCTTTACATCAGCGATAGGTTTAGGACTTTGGTGCCATCTCATCAGTGTTAATATAAAAGGCCCACTAATTAATTTTCTATTTAATTTTTTAAAAACATCATGATTCCAGTAAGAGATCAGTCTGACTACTCCATGTGGGATTTAATTATGCACCACCATGTAATTTTTCAGTCATTTTTCATTATATAATAATTATTAAAATCGATGAAGATGTTGTTCTTCTTGACTGGACTCGGGCCAAAACTCCATGGGAGTTAATCACGTGGCATTATTGAATTATCTAATTACTACTTCCTTGACAATCACTGGAGTTTGGTTCCATCTTTTGAAAGTTAAATATGGAGGACTATCCAATTATTAACTTATTTGATTGCGTAAGTAATGATGGTGCCATCCGTCATTTGGCTTCTGTGGCACTGACACAGCAGGAGATCGGTACCAGAAGCAGTGGCCAGAGAATGTGATACACTGCCTTATAAGGTGATTACTGATGACGCAATAGTAGATTTTTAACTATCGAATGATTACACGATTTAAAAAAAAATAAAACTGTACTGTTGCGCATCATCAGTTTCTGAGAGGTTGCACCAGAACTGACCCATTAAGGACACAGTGACCCCCGATTTTAAAAATGGAATAAGATAATAATCTCCTGATTAGGGAATCTCATCTAATGAACTCTGTCGGGCTGTTAACATGACCCACCACCAGCAATAATTCACTCTAAATAACCATATTAGAAAACAGGGTACAGGACTTAATAGAAAACAGTCAGTTGAGGAATCCAAAATGACTGAAAGAAACAGAAGACACTGGTCAAAATCCTTAATCATCAGCCTAATGCAAATCTAAACAACTCTGAGAAACCGTGGGATCAAGCTCCTCTAAAGGTAAGAGGATGCGGAGGAGTTAATTTTATTTTCAATGAAGGGAAAAGGATTACATTAGAGGCGATTAATTGTATTGTTTCCGTTCTAGAAATTAGAAAACTGAAGCATAGAAAACAGGTTTAAAATACTCATCATTGTACTTGAATGGCACAATGATGCTTTTGTTTTCATGCTTATGTCACTATAGGCAAGTTGTAGCTTGAGAGACTGGTAAATGTGTAGAACTCAAATCTGCTTTGTTTTTGTGAGAAACTCAGTGAGGCTGTAAGGTTACCTCATCGGTGGGTATACTCCTTTAAGCCTGTGGGAGGGGCACTAGAATGTGACAGAATGTTGGTTCATAAATGTTGCCTGGCAACCCTGTTGCATTCTGTATCCTGGTATCATTGGCCAAGGACCAGAGAGCAGCTTCGAGAAAGTGTTATCATGGGACATTACAGTCTCCCAAGGTAACTATCTCCTAAAACTCAATTGATGATGATGACATCCTTCATGACTGGAGTCTGGCCATGCTTCCCTGCCAGTAGAATGCTACATCCACTATTTATTGTGACAGTTAGCTATTAGTGACTTATTTCATTCTTTAAATTATGTAAACGATAGACACTGCCATCACCGATTACGGTTAGGGTGCAAAAATCTGTCAGGGACAAAGTTAGGAAAGTTGTAGACATGGGCAGAGCATTTGCTGAATGATCTATGCATCTTCCAGAGTACGAGGGATGCTGGGTGATTGAGTCCTGAAGGTTGCACGGTGCCCTCTGAGAAGTACAAGGACTTCACCAAGGCCGGCACGGTGGTCTGGGTGTTGACTACCTGCTCTTCCTCCACATCTTCACATCGGTTGTGATCTACCATGAGAAGAAGGAGTGGCACTAGGAGGTCGGCACCATCACCGAGACCTGGCAAAAGGATGACGACTCAGAAGACAGAAGAACATCACTCTCTCAGCTATGCTGGTGATAGACCTGCTGCAGCCAACTTTTCAGCTGTTATCAACATTGTGGCTACTAATGCTATGCCAGGATTGGGCCCACTATCAAATGTCCTGCCGAACCTCAACAGACATTCAGGCGCTTGTGATGAGGTCAGGCCAACAGAATTCATCAGGCAAGACAGTATGATTATCTGATGATTAACTGATGGCATTTTAAAATTGTGTGATGACAGCATACAGTTTCATACCTGGCAAGTCTGCCCAGGAATTGATGTTACAAAAAAAGGTTAACGGCTTACATATTTAAAGATGTAATTATTAAATTCTTTCATTATATAATCTGTGATCCCTGAAGTTTGGTGCCACCTTATGTGACTCAAGTGTGACAGACTATCTAAATATCTGATTATTTCATTCTTCAAATTGGTCTTTTTCTACTCCAGGAAGAGTGTAGTCTTGATCCACCATGTTGGTGTTAAATTGTATCTTGTGAATTCTTTCTTTCTTTCTTCCTTTCCTTATTTAAATCAATGTTGATATCATTTTGTTATCTCTCTAAGGGTGAATTATGAGAAACTTTCTCTTTATTCATTCATTTTTTGTTCAAATCTAAGATTAAGAACACAATGTCTATTCAGTATTGAGCAATCATTTAGGCTTCACGCATAAAACACCATCCACTTGTTTAATGTTTATTCATTTAATTATGAAAATCTGTCATTATGTATTCAGTGATCACTGGAGTTTTGAGCCTCCTTAGGGGAGACCGTTGTACCAGACCATCACATAATCTAATACTACACTTGCTTCTTTAACTGATAAACTAGGAAATTAGGTAATAATTCATCATTTAATTGACATATTTACAATACAGGTAATGTTATGGACCATAAGTCCCTTTTGGAGTCAGATTGTGGGAGTTGATGATGTAATATCATCTCATTACTTCATCATTTAGCTGTGTAAATAGATCTTTACATCAGCGATAGGTTTAGGACTTTGTTGCCATCTCGTCAGTGTTACTATAAAAGGCCCACTAATTAATTATCAATTTAATTTTATAAAAACATCATTATTCCAGGAAGAGATCATTCTGACTACTCCATGTGGGATTTAAGTGTGCACCACCATGTCATTTTTCAATCATTTTTCATTATATATTAATTATTTAAATCGATGAAGATGTTGTTCTTCTTGACGGGAGTCGGGCCATTCCTCCATGGGAGTTAATCACATGGCATTATTTAATCGTCTAAGTACTACTTCCTTGACAATCACTGGAGTATGGTTCCATCTTTTGAAAGTTAAGTATGGAGGACTATCCAATTTTTAACTTACTTGATTGCGTAAGTAATATGATGGTGTCATCCCTCATGTGGCTGTTGTGGGATTGACAGAGCAGGAGAACGGTACCAGAAGCAGTGCCCAGAGAATGGGGGACACTGCCTTATGCAGTGATTACTGATTACGTAATAGTAGATTTTTAACAATCGAATGATTACACGAAACTGTACTGTTTGCATCATCAGTTTCTGAGAGGTTGCAACAGAACTGACCCATGAAGGACACAGTGACCACCGATTTTAAAAATGGAATAACTGAATAATCTCCTGATCAGGGAATCTCATCTAATGAACTCTGTCGGGCTGATAACATGACACACCACCAACAATTAATCACTCTAAATAACCATATTAGAAAGCAGGATCAGGACTTAATAGAGAAAAGTCAATTGAGGAATCCAAAATGACTGAAAGAAACAGAAGACACTGCTCAAAATCCTTAATCATCAGCCTAATGCAAATCTACACAACTCTGAGAAACCATGGGATCAAGCTCCTCTAAAGGTAAGAGGATGAAGAGGAAATTATTTTATTTTCAAGAAAGGGAAAAGGATTATGGTTGAGGCAATTAATTTTATTGTTTCTTTTCTAGAAATTAGAAAATTGCAGCATAAAAAACAGGTTCAAAATACTCATCATTGTACTTGAATGGCATAATGATGCTTTCATTGCCATGCCTATGTCACTATAGGGATTTTGTAGCTTGAGAGATGGGTATATATGTAAAACTCAAAAGAAAGAGCCCTGCTTTGTGTTTGTGAGAAACTCAGTGGGGTGGTAAGGTTAGTTCATCGGTGGGTATGCTCCTTTTAGCATGTGGGAGGGGCACTAGAATGTGACAGAATGTTGGTTCATAAATGTTGCCTGGCAACCCTGCTTGCATTCTGTATCCTGGTAGCATGGGCCAAGGACCAGAGAGCAGCTTCGAGAAAGAATTGTCATGGGACATTACAGTCTCCCAAGATAACTATCTCCAAAAACTTTCAATGACAGCATTTGATTCGCCTAACCAAGTCACAGCCAAATCTCTGGAAGTTTGCCTACAGCTTTTACTGGTTACCAAATTCAAGATTACCAATCATGAGAGAACATCGTCTGTGGACAAACAGTTCAAAGTCTTCTGTTTATGAATTCTCTCTCCTAACAAGTAATATTATGGACACAAAGATAATAAGACTCACATTTATTCATCAAAAGGTGAGTTTGCCATTGTTGACTTCCTTCAGGATTGTGATAATCCGTTTGTTAGAGTGGACTTAGTGATTATTGGATTTCAGTCCATCTCTTTTGAGGCAGCCGCCCAACATTAAATATGTGATATCTTCTAAAAACCCTGCATATACAATGACAGTTCAGCATTTAAACATGTTCCTACTCTGCTCTGCGATTAAATAAGAGATGAACCTGGGAGTTTCCCACAATCATGTGGGAGTCAACTGAGAGGCAATTGTGTGGAGCATGGCAGACCATTTCATCCTCTCATTATGTTGTTATTTGATTATTAAAATAGGACACTAGATAATCCATGATCAGTGGATTGCGGTGACGCGATGTGGGAGGCAATTATTATAGACCATCTTAATATCAATTGTGTAGTTAAAATATTTAAATTAATCACGACAGCATCATTCATGAGCCTGGTTTGGAGCCACCTAGGAAAGTGGATTATGTTACATGAACTCATTATTTGATTATGTAATTAGATAAAACAATGATTAAATCGTCCATGACACCTGATCTGGTGCCACAGATCATCTAATTACATAATTAATGAATTTAAATTGACAATCTGTGTTAATCCCCAAGATAATGTAAACATTTGTATAATCATGTAGACAACAATCCTCCATTCCATGAAGAGACCTGTAAACCTCCCTCTTGTGGAGATAATGTGCAAAATCTACACATTTTATGATTCATTGACTCCATGATGATGACATCTTTCATGACTGGAGTCTGGCCATACCTCCCTGCCAGTTAAATACTACATCACCTCTTTATTGGGACAGTTAGCTATCACTGACTTATTTAATTCTTTAAATTACTTAAACGACAGACAATGCCAACACCGATCATTTTTAGGTTGCATATATCTGTCAGCGACAATTTAGGAAACTTGTAGACATGGGCAGAGCATGTTCTGAATGTCTATGCGACTCCAGACCACTAGGAATGCTGGAGAATAGAGTCCAGAAGATTGCATGGTGCCCCCGAAGAAGAACAAGAACTTTACTAAGGTCTGCATGGTGGTCTGGGTGTTGAATACTTGCTCTTCCTCCACATCTTCACATCGGTTGTGGTCTACGTCTAGAAGATGTAGTGGCACTAGCAGGTCGGCACCATCACTGAGACCTGGCAAAAGGATGACGACTCAGAACACGGAAGAACATCTCTCTCTCAGCTAAAATGTTGATGCCCCTGCTGCAGCCACCTTTTCAGCTGATATCAACATTTTGGCTACTACTGGTATGCCAGGAATGGGCCATTTACCTCAGGTCCTGCCGCAACACAACAGAGATTCAGGCACCGGTGAGGATGTCAGGCCAACAGAATTCATCAGGCAAGAAAGTATGATTATCTGACGATTAACTGATGGAATATTAAAAATCCGTGATGACAGCATCCGTTTTCATATCTGGCAAGTCTGCCCAGGTATTGATGATACGAAAAATTTCAACGACTTAGATATGTAAAGATGTAATCATTAAATTGTTTCATTATGTAATCTGTGAACCCTGAAGTGTGGTGCCACCTTGTGTGACTCAAGTGTGACAGACGATCTAACAATCTGATGCTTTCATTATTTAAATCTGCCTTTTTCTACTCCAGGAAGAGTGGAGTCTGGAGCCCCCTTGTTGGTGTTAAAATGTCTCTTGTGGTTTCAATATTTATTTATTTAAATCAATGTTGATATCATTTTGTTATCTCTCTAGGGGTGAATTATGAGAAATTATCTTTTCATTCATTCATTTTATTGTTCAAATGTATGATTAAGAACTCAATGACTCTTCAGAATTGATCAATCTTTAGGTTTCACACATAAAACAACATCCACTAGTTTAATGTTTATTCATTGAATTATGAAAATCTGTCCTTATGTATTCAGTTACCAGTGAAGATTTAAGCCTCCTTAGGGGAGTCCATCGTGCCAGAACATACCATCATCTAATAGTACACTTACTTATTTACCTGTTAAACTAGGAAATTAAATAATAATTCATCATTTAATTAACGTATTTGAAAAACAGGTAATGATATGGACCCTAAGTCCCTTTTGGAGTCAGATTTTGTGAGTAGACGATGTAACATCATCTCATTACTTCATCATTTAGCTCTGTAAGTAGGTCATTACATCAGCGATAGTTTTAGGACTTTGGTGCCATCTCGTCAGTGTTAATATAAAACGCCAGCTAATTAATTATCAACTTAATTTTATAAAAACATCATTATTCCAGGAAGAGGTCATTCTGACTACTCCATGGGGGATTTAAGTGTGCACCACCATGTTATTTTTCAATCATTTTTCATTATATATTAATTATTTAAATAGATGAAGATGTTGTTCTTCTTGACGGGAGTCGGGCCATTTCTCCATGGGAGTTAATCACGTGGCATTATTTAATCGTCTAAGTACTACTTCCTTGACAATCACTGGAGTAGGGTTCCATCTTTTGAAAGTTAAGTATGGAGGACTATCCAATTTTTAACTTACTTGATTGCGTAAGTAATGATGGTGTCATCCCTCATGTGGCTGTTGTGGGATTGACACAGCAGGAGATCTGTACCAGAAGCAGTGCCCATAGAATGGGGGACACTGCCTTATGCAGTGATTACTGATTACATAATAGTAGATTTTTAACAATCGAATGATTACTCGAAACTGTACTGTTTCGCATCATTAGTTTCTGAGAGGTTGCACCAGAACTGACCCATTAAGGACACAGTGACCCCCGATTTTAAAAATGGAATAAGAGAATAATCTCCTGATTAGGGAATCTCATCTAATGAACTCTGTCGGGCTGTTAACATGACACACCACCAGCAATAATTCACTCTAAATAACCATATTAGAAAACAGGGTACAGGACTTAATAGAGAACAGTCAATTGAGGAATCCAAAATGACTGAAAGAAACAGAAGGCACTGCTCAAAATCTTTAATCATCAGCCTAATGCAAATCTAAACAACTCTGAGAAACCATGGGATCAAGCTCCTCTAAAGGTAAGAGGATGCGGAGGAGTTAATTTTATTTTCAATGAAGGGAAAAGGATTACATTAGAGGCGATTAATTGTATTGTTTCCGTTCTAGAAATTAGAAAACTGAAGCATAGAAAACAGGTTTAAAATACTCATCATTGTACTTGAATGGCACAATGATGCTTTTGTTTTCATGCTTATGTCACTATAGGCAAGTTGTAGCTTGAGAGACTGGTAAATGTGTAGAACTCAAATCTTCTTTGTTTTTGTGAGAAACTCAGTGAGGCTGTAAGGTTACCTCATCGGTGGGTATACTCCTTTAAGCATGTGGGAGGGGCACTAGAATATGACAGAATGTTGGTTCATAAATGTTGCCTGGCAACCCTGTTGCATTCTGTATCCTGGTATCATGGGCCAAGGACCAGAGAGCAGCTTCGAGAAAGTGTTATCATGGGACATTACAGTCTCCCAAGGTAACTATCTCCTAAACCTTTTCATGACAGCATTTGATTCGCCTAACCAAGTCAGAGCCACACCTCTGGAAGTGTGCCTACAGCTTTTCCTGGTTACCTAATTCAAGATTACCTAATCATCAGAGAACATAGTCTGTGGAGAAACAGTTCAGAGTCTTCTGTTTATGAATACTCGCTCTCCTCAGAAGTAAAACTATGGAGCAAAAGATAATAAGACTACGATTATTCATCAAAAAGGTGAGTTTGACATTGTTGACTTCCTTCAGGAAGGTGATAATCCGTTTGTTAGAGTAGACTTAGCGATTATTAGATTTCAGTCCATCACTTTTGAGGCAGCCGGCCAACATTAAATATGTGATATCTTCGAAAAACCCTGCATACACAATGACAGTTCAGCATTTAAACATGTTACTACTGTGCTCTGCGATTAAATAAGGGATGAACCTGGGAGTTTCCCACAATCATGTGGGAGTCAACAGAGAGTCAATTGTGTGGAGTATGGCAGAGCATTTCATCCTCTGATTATTTTGTTATTTGATTATTAAAATAGGACATTAGATAATCCATGATCAGTAGATTGTTGTGATGCGGTGTGGGAGGAAATTATTATAGATCATCTTATCATCAATTATGTAGTTAAAATATTTAAATTAATCATGACTGCATAGTTCATGAGCCTGGTTTGGAGCCACCTTAGAGAAGTGGATGATGTTACATGAACTCATTATTTGATTATTTAATTGTATAAAACAATGATTATATCGTCCATGACACCTGGAATCTGGTACCACGGATCATCTAATTACATAATTAATGAATGTAAATTGACAATCTATGTTAATCCCCAAGGTAATGTAAATATTTGTATAGTTATGTAAACAACAATCCCCCATTCCATGTAGAGACCTGTAAAGCTCCTACTTGTGGAGATAATGTGCAATATCTTCACATTGTATGATTCATTGACTCAATTGATGATGATGACATCCTTCATGACTGGAGTCTGTCCATGCTTCCCTGCCAGTAGAATGCTACATCCACTATTTATTGTGACAGTTAGCTATTAGTGACTTATTTCATTCTTTAAATTATGTAAACGATAGATCACTGCCATCACCGATTACGGTTAGGGTGCAAAAATCTGTCAGGGACAAGGTTAGGAAAGTTGTAGACATGGGCATAGCATTTGCTGAATGATCTATGCATCTTCCAGAGTACTAGGGATGCTGGGTGATTGAGTCCTGAAGGTTGCACGGTGCCCTCAGAGAAGTACAAGGACTTCACCAAGGCCGGAACGGTGGTCTGGCTGTTGACTACCTGTTATTCCTCTACATCTTCACATTGGTTGTGATCTACCATGAGAAGAAGGAGTGGCACTAGGATGTCGATATCATCACTGAGACCTAGCATAAGGATGACGACTCACAAGACAGAAGAACATCTCTCTCTCATCTATGCTATTGAAGCCCCTGCTGCAGCCATCTTTTCAGGTGTTATCAACATTGTGGCTACTAATGCTATGCCAGGACTGGGCCCACTATCAAATGTCCTGCCAAACCACAACAGACATTCAGGCGCTTGTGATGAGGTCAGGCCAACAAAATTCATCAGGCAAGACAGTATGATTATCTGACGATTAACTGATGGCCTGTTAAAAATGTGTGAAGACAGCATACAGTTTCATACTAGAACTGATGTTACTAAAAAATGTCAACGGCTTACATATTTAAAGATGTAATTATTAAATTCTTTCATTATATAATCTGTGATCCCTGAAGATTGGCGCCACCTCGTGTGACTCAAGTGTGACAGAACATCTAACTATCTGATTATTTCATTATTCAAATCTGTCTTTTTCTACTCCAGGGAGAGTGGAGTCTGTATCCACCTTGTTGGTGTTAAATTGTATCTTGTGAATTCTTTCATTCTTTCTTTCTTTCATTCTTTCTTTCTTCCTTTCTTTATTGAAATCAATGTTGATAGCATTTTTTTTTCTCTCTAGGGGTGAATTATGAGAAACTATCTCTTTATTCATTCATTTTTTGTTCAAATCTCTGATTAAGTACTCAATGTCTCTTCAGTATTGAGCAACCATTTAGGCTTCACGAATAAAACACCATCCACTTGTTTAATTTGTGTTCATTTAATTATGAAAATCTGTCATTACCTATTCAGTGATCACTGGGGTTTTGAGCCTCCTTTGGGGAGATCGTTGTACCAGACCATCACGTCATCTAATACTACACTTACTTCTTTAACTTTTAAGCTAGGAAATTAAGTAATAATTCATCATTTTATTTACGTATTTCAAATACAGGTAACGTTATGGTACATTAGTCCTGTTTGGAGTCAGATTTTGGTAGTTGATGATGTAATATCATCTCATTACTTCATCATTTAGCTATGTAAATAGATCTTTACATCAGCGATAGGTTTAGGACTTTGGTGCCATCTCATCAGTGTTAATATAAAAGGCCCACTAATTAATTTTCTATTTAATTTTTTAAAAACATCATGATTCCAGTAAGAGATCAGTCTGACTACTCCATGTGGGATTTAATTATGCACCACCATGTAATTTTTCAGTCATTTTTCATTATATATTAATTATTAAAATCGATGAAGATGTTGTTCTTCTTGACTGGACTCGGGCCAAAACTCCATGGGAGTTAATCACGTGGCATTATTGAATTATCTAATTACTACTTCCTTGACAATCACTGGAGTTTGGTTCCATCTTTTGAAAGTTAAATATGGAGGACTATCCAATTATTAACTTATTTGATTGTGTAAGTAATGATGGTGCCATCTGTCATTTGGCTGCTGTGGCACTGACACAGCAGGAGATCGGTACCAGAAGCAGTGGCCAGAGAATGGGATACACTGCCTTATACGGTGATTACTGATTACGCAATAGTAGATTTTTAACTATCGAATGATTACACGATTTAAAAAAAAAATAAAACTGTACTGTTGCGCATCATCAGTTTCTGAGAGGTTGCACCAGAACTGACCCATTAAGGACACAGTGACCCCCGATTTTAAAAATGGAATAAGAGAATAATCTCCTGATTAGGGAATCTCATCTAATGAAATCTGTCGGGCTGTTACTTTGTTAAGTTTGTGACTGGTTGTCCTGTCTAGTGGTGACAGTGCTGTGTTAAAGTCTCCCAATGTAAGTGAGTGAGGTTTTATGTGAGGTTTGAGTTTTAGTAGCGTTTCTTTTATGAATGTGGTTGCCTTTGTATTTGGATCATAGTAGTTCAGAATTGAGACTTTGTATTGATGGATTTCTCCTATGATGGATACGGAATGACTGTTTTCATCTCTTTTGATTAATTTTGGTTGGAAGTCTAACTTGTTAGATTTTAGGATAGCCACACCTGCTTGCTTCTTGGGTCCATTTGATGGGAAGATCTTTTCTTAGCCTGAGGTAATATCTATCTTTGAAGCTTAGATGTATTTCTTGTATGCAGGAGTGAGATGGATTCTGTCTTCATATCCACTCTGTTAGCCTGTGTCTGTTTACAAGAAAGTTAAGGCCACTAATGTTGAGGGAGGGTAAGGACCATGGATTGTCAATGCTTGTTTGTTTTAGATTTGTTGTTGGCAGTGGTATTGTGAATTTATTGGTCCTGCTTTACCCTTGATTTGTGGTGAAGTGGATTATCTTTTGCTTACATCTTTGTGAGCATAGTTAACTTCCTTGGGTTGGAGTTTTCCTTCCAAATCTTTTTGTATGGCTGGATTTGTAGATACATATTGTGAAAATCTGGCTTTATCATTAAATATCTTGTTTTCTTCATCTATACTGATTGAGAGGTTTGCTGGGTATAGTAGCCTGGGCTGGCATCCGTGGACTCTTTATACTTGTAGAATATCTGTCCAGGACCTTCTCACTTTGCGGCTTTCCATGGAGTAGTCAGGTGTAATTTTCATAGGTCTGTCTTTATATGTTACCTTTAATTATTCCTTCGCTGCTCTTAATGTAATTTCTTTATTTGTATGTTAGATGTTTTGATTATTATATGTCGAGGAGTCCTTTTTGGTGTTTGGTATGCTCATTGTACGTTCATGGGCATGTCCTTCTTCAGATTGGGAAAGTTTTACTCAATGATTTTGTTGAATATGTTTTCGGCACCTTTGAGCTGGGCTTCTTCACCTTCCTCTATGCCTATTATTCTTAGGATTGGCCTTTTCACAGTTTCCCATATTTCCTGGATGTTTTTTCTTTAGGATTTGTTGGATTTATGATGTTCTTTGGTCGGTGAATTTATTTCCTCTACTTTATCTTCTGTGCCTGAGATTCTCTCTTCTATCTCTTGAATTCTCTTGGTTATGCTTTCTTCTGTAGTTCCTGATCATTTGCCCAGTTTTTCCATTTCCAGCATTCCTTCGGTTTACATTTTATTTATTGTCTCCATTTCCATTTTCAAGTCTTGAAACATTTCCTTCACTTGCTTAATTGTGTTTTCTGGCTTTCTGTACTCTCTTCAAGAAAATTGTTCAGTTTTTCCAATTCTTTGTTTTTTCTTCCATTTCTTTAAGGTATTTTCTCACATCTTCATGTTTTATGGCAATAATTTTTAATTCGTTCTCTTCTACTTCATCTGCTTTGTTTTTTTCTGGTCCATTTGGTGTAGGTTCTGTAGATTCTGGTGCTGTTATTCTTGTCATTCTGTTGTTAGGTGTTTTATTGTATGGCCATCTTCCCATAGCTTCTTCCCTGGTGTGTTTTGGTAGGTCAGAAGTTTGATATCTGTAGCTCTTGGTGCTCCAAGCACCCTGGGAGGTCTCTCCACAGTCAGGGCCCAGAAATGGGGATATAAGTTCAGATTCCAGCAGAAGACTGGCGATGCAAGTCAAAGATTTCGAAGGCTGGGAGTCAGGGTATTCCTTAAGCTGATAGGCAGATCTAGCCTGGGCCTGGCACTCTCCAGCTGAGGCCTGTTTGGCATAGCCCCTACAATGGTGGTCAATGATCCACCCTGCAGGAACTCAGAGTGGTCCCATGGAGACCGGCAATTCTCAGGGAGGGTTCCAAAAATCCAGTAGAGGACTCTAGCCAAGGCCTGGCAATGGATGACAAATACTGGCTGATACTCTGGATGTTTCTGTACTGATAGGCAGATCTAGCTGGGACCTGGCACTCTCCAGCTGAGGTCTCTTTAGCAGAGGCCCTACAATGGGGGCCCTTTCAATCATTACTTTAACAATATAAAAACCCCATTTAGAAGATTGATTTCTGTAAATCCAATCCTACACATTTCCTTTGTATTACATAAAGCAATTCATATTGGAGGAAACTGTTAAGACTTTAAACACCTAAGTACCTGGGTTTTAGGAATGAGTGCTCACAATATGGTATATTCACAGGAGAAAATATGTTTGGTTTAAGATTTGATTTAATTTTAATTATGTAATGCCAGTGCATGGATTTGCATTTGCTCACACTTGTTCCCAAGAATATTAGCCTCTTGAGTTATTCTTGTAGCAGGAACTATAGAATTTTGTCAAAATCCTGACATAGGTCCTGGCAATGAACGTTCTATAATTATTCTCGTCCATATCTCTAACCCTGTCTCTATCCTTTCTCTATTATCTTGATATGAAGTGATAGGGAAGAGCCCATGAAAGAGGAAATCAAAATCATGCAAACAATTTGGTGAAGATTTTAGCCATCATACTTTTCTTTAAGTTTAATAATCACAATGTTTTTTTTTTTATTTAAGAGGATTGTCTAGACATTTGGGTCAAAACTGTCACAAATAAGCCACCGTTGATTTATAATCTGCTACTATGCCCATTGTTCTATGAAAAACAGGTCTCTAACAAGGTGCTCAAGGAGGCATTACACTGTCAAAAGCAACATTAAAGCCAGTTGTGCCATGAAGTTACAGTGTTCTTCTTGAGACAAGCATTGTTATTCCAGGTGGGCAATAGGACACCAGGTGAAAACTATTTGAGAATCAAATCATTGTCATGTTAAGGACTTGCCCTATCATGCAGTTCATCACATGGCTTTCATTTACGCACTCAGTCAGGGAGGAGGAACATTCATGGGAGGCTTCCCTAAGGGCCTAATATATTGACAAAAAAAGCAGAGCTTTCTCTAAAACCAGGACTGTGCTTGGTAGAGCTGGTAATGGTCTGCAGTCACAGCTTTCATGGAGTGTTTGCTTCAGATCCTGAGAACCTAAGCTTTCCAACCATGTAGAGCTGTCATTATTGATGGAAATGCCATCTTGGGCTTAGTCAGTAATGTTCTTGAGATAGCCTGTGTTCCTCTTGTATAGTGTAATTTGAGTAGCTGCCTCCAGAATTTGTCCCATGGTCTGATGCTTCCTGCTACTTCATAGAAGTCCACTATTTTCTTCCATTCCTCCCATCCCCCCCCTTGGAGTAGTATACAAAATGCTAATCTGAAGAAGCTTAAATCCCTGCACTCTGAAGGCAGAGGTTGGCAGACCATAATGAGTTCAAGACCAGGTCAATGGTGTATTTAAGAAATTACTCTAGGATGTTTCTTTGCCATATAATCCTCCCATATATCTCAGTGCCTACAACTACAAGTTCCCTGTCTCTCTTTAATTTTTTCAAAGTGTAACTTGGACCATGGACCCAAAAGACATTTAAGGAAGATTGTGTATGTGGAATGCGAATGTATCTAATCTGGGTCTACTTTGAGCATTAGCTAGAGATGTATGCATGCCATCATTAAAGAGATTTTTCTTTATTAATCTCCCAAGTGTGTGAAGGGATTTCTCCCTAGGAAGGGAGAAGGGCTGCATTTTCATCCTGTTAGAAAATAATGTTGCTGAGGCAAACTCTCCATGTCGAATCAATTGGCTTTGACACAAGTCTGTTACTCTCCAAAGCAATGAACATCTGTGCTATATATTACATCTCCAAAATTCTTAAGTAACTATTCCACATAAGAGATTTAAAATTTTCCACTTTCCATCATGAAGTCATACACAATGTGGTCATAGGAAAACAATTCACTTGTAGACCAATTTTTTTTTCTGCCTCTAGGCAAGAGTAGGAGGCATGGTTTATTGTGTACACTGTAGGAAAAAATGAGAAAAAATTCAGGTGATTTAGTAAACTTTATGAGAAAGGACCAGACTGTGATAGGGGTAGTGATTCTGAAGTTTCTCAGCAAGTTTTCATCCCTGTCATGTGTATGAATACAGATCACTTTGGGTGCACAGTTTTGGATGGTTATTTTGAGGCAATTAATATTTAATTGGCAATGAGGAAACCGTCATGTGTCCAATCCTGCTTGACACAGTTATGTCAGGTCAGAGGTTTGAGAAACAGGTCATTGACTGTAAATGTATGTGTCAGGTTACAGTTCTCAAACAACATCTACATAAGGGCAGCATCAATCTATCTATTTGTTTCTTTGAGACAGGGTCTCTGTAGTTTTGGAGCTGGTCCTGGAACTCTGTAGACCAGGCTAGCCTTGAACTCATAGAGATCTGGCTTGGCACGGTGCTAACTGCACCTTGACCAAATTACATTCTATGACACCTCAAGGAACACGATGGCAGCTAAGAAAAAAATATTTGGTCACCTTCCCAAAGCCGCCCTCAATGGACTGTGTCTCTTGTGCACACCTGATCCTGTCACTCAGGTTTTACTAACAAATCAGAGCCTCTAGCACACCCACCAGTCAGAGGGAAAATTTCTTCTGAATCCAGGCTTTATTCTCAGATCATCTCCTGAGGAAGTCAGAATCTGTCTCATATAATGATTCTTTGTTTCTGAATACATGATCAGAAAGTGGAGAAGTATGTGTTGTGCTCTCCCTCTCTTCCTCCCTCTTTCTCTCCCCCTGACCTCTTCTTGTGTTGCAGAACTTGTCAGATAAGAAAGTATATTTTCTTGAATAGGAAACTTTCCACGTTTCTTTATTTTCATCTGTGTAAGTTGTCTCCCAAGAAAACACAAATATATCATTTCTCATGTTTCTAGTGAACTTATTAATACCCCATTTTCAAATGAAACAATGTAGTTCATTGAAACTAAAGACAAGTATGATGTCTAAATTATTCACCAAATTGTTTATTTGAGATGTGTTTTCTTTACTGTAAGTTGTTCCCTATTACCTGTTATCAAGATAGTATGAAAGGATGTGAAATATGTACAGCATAGAGAATGGAAAAGCAAAATTATGACAAGCTCATTGCGAGGACGTATGTCTGATGTTTGAGAATGTTCTGGAGTTCCTAATCAAGGAATACTCAAGGGTCTAACCAACTTGGGAACAAGCATCACAGTCACAAACCAACACACTGACATCACATGATTAAAATTAAATCAAATCTGTAATCACAGTTTTCTACACATGAATATTTTCTCTTGTAAGCACTCATACTTGACCGACGTGCCAAGGCACTTATACAAAAGAATGCAATCATGTAGCATTTGATTTAGAAAAATGAATTCATCTGAACAAGGTTTTCTATATTGTGGGAGTTAATTGTCTCCTGTGATTTCATTATTTATTTATTTATTTAAATCAATGGTGATATCATTTTGTTATCTCTCTAGGGTTGGATTATGAGAAATTATCTCATTCATTTTTTTGTTCAAATCTATGATTAAAAACTCAATGATCTCTTCAGTTTTGAGCAATCTCATAGGAGTCACGTATAAAACACCATCCACTGTAAGGGGGTTCCGCCCCCCCTGCCAGTCTTGTCCCGCCGCCGTGGCAGCCCCAAATAATACACAGAGACTCTGTATTTGATACAGTGCTTTTGGCCCGGTTACTTGTTTCTTATCGGCTAGCTCCGCCTTAATTATTAACCCATTTCTGCTGATCTATGTATTTTCACATGGCCTTCTCTTACCGGGGAGGCGGCTGGCGTCCAGCTCTCTCCAGACTCTCCATCTTTACTCCTCCTTACTACTTCCTATTTCCTCCTTGTCTCCTAGTCCCTCCTATCTTCCTTTCCTATTGGCCAACCGTGCTTTATTATTAACCAGTATGAGAAACATATACAGAATGACATCTCCCATCAATCCACTTGTTTCATTTTTATTCATTTAATTATGAAAATCTGTCATTATTTATTCAGTGATCACTGAAGCTTTGAGACTCTTTATGGGAGTCAGTCATGCCAGACCATCACATCATCTAATACTACACTTACTTAACTGTAAAATTAGGAAATTAAATAATAATTCATCATTTAATTAACTCATTTAAAATAAAGGTGATGTTATGGACCATAAGTCCCTTTTGGAGTCAGATTTTTGGAGTTGATGATGTAACATCATCTCATAACTTGATTATTTAGCTACTGAAATAGATCATTACATCAGCCATAGGTTCACGAGTTTGGTGCCATCTTGTCAGAGTTAATATAAAGCGCCAACTAATTAATTATCCATTTAAGTTTTTAAATAAATCTTTATTACAGTAAGAGTATGGTCTGACTTCTGCATGTGGGAGTTAAGTATGCACCACCATGTCATTAATCAATTATTTTTCATTACATATTAATTATTTAAATCCATGAAGATGTTGTCCTTCATGACTCAAGTCTGGACATTACTCCCTGGGAGTTAATCGTGTGGCATTATTTAATGATGTAAGTGTTACTTCCTTGACAATCACTAGAGTTTGGTTCCATCTTATGAAAGTGAAGAATGCAAGACTATCCAATTATTTCCTTATTTGATTACATAAATAATGATTTTGTCATCCATTATGGTTTTGGCTGCTGTGCGATTGACACAGCAAGAGATTGGTACCAGAAGCAGTGCTCAGAGAATGAGGGACACTGGGTTATCCAGTGATTACTGATTATGTAACAATAGATATTTTAAGGACCGAATGATTAAATGACTTTTAAAAACTGTATTATTTCTGCATCATCAGTTTCTGAGAGGTTGCAACAGAACTGACCCATGAAGGACACAGTCAACACCGATATTACGAATTGAATAATTTAATAATCTCAGAATCAGAGTATCTTATCTAATGAACTCTGTCAGGCTGATAACATGACACACCACCAAATCAAAATAACTCTACATAACCATATTAGAAAGTGGGATACAGGACTCAATAAAGAATTATTATCAATTGAGAACTCAAAAGTGACTGAAAGAAACATAAGACAGTGCTCAAAATCCTTAGTCATCAGCCAAATACAAATAAAAACAACTCTGAGAAACCATGAGATCAAGCTGCTCTAAAGGTAAGACAGTGAGGAGAATTTTTTTTCCAGTAAATAGAATAGGATTATGGTAGAGGCAATAAATGGTATTGTTTCCATTCTGCAAATGAGAAAATTGAAGCATAGAAAATAGGTTTAAATACTCACCAATGTATTTGATTGGCATAATGATGCTTTAATTTTCATGCTTAAATCACTATAGGCATGATGTAGCTTGAGAGACTGATAAATAGGTATAACTCAGAAAAAGAGGCCTGCTTTGTTTTTGAGAAAATCAGTGAGGCTGTAGGATAGTCCATCGGTGGGTATCACAATTTTAGCATGTGGGAGGTGCACTAGAATGTGACAGAATGTTGGATCATAAATGTTGCCTGGCAACCCTGCTTGCATTCTGTATCTTGGTATCGTGGGCCAAGGACCAGAGAGCAGCTTCGATAAAGTGTTATCATGGGACATTACAATCTTCCAAGAAAACGATCTCCTAAAATTTTAAAGACAGCATATGATTCACATCACCAAGTCATAGCCAAAACTCTGGAAGTTTGCCTACAGCTTTTACTGGTTACCCAATTCAAGATTACCTAATATCAGAGAACATAGTCTGTGTGGAAAGAGTTCATAGACTTCTGTTTATGAATGCTCTCTCTCCTGAGAAGAAAAAAATATGGATTCAAAAATAATAAGACTCACAAATATTCATCAAAAGGTGAGTTTTCCATTGTTAACTTCCTTCAGGAAGGTGGTAATCCATTTGTTAGAGTGAACTGAGGAATAATTGGATTTTAGTCCATCTGTATTGAGGCAGCCTTCCAACATTAAATATGTGATATCTTCTAAATGCATGCATACACAATGGCATGTCTGCATTTACTCATTTTACTAAGAAACTCTGTGATCACATAAGGGATGAACCGGGGACTTTCACACAATAGTGTGGGAGTCAAGTGAGAATAAATTGTGTCGAGTATGGCAGAGCATTTCATCCTCTGATCATGTTATAATTTAATTATTAAAATATGACTATATATAACCCATGATCAGTGGATTATGGTTCCATGATATGGGAGTCAAGTATTTTAGACCATCTATGTAATTATGTAAGTAAAGTATTTAAATTAATCATGACAGCAATATTCACAAGTATGGTTTAAAGCCACATTAAGAAAGTGGATGATGTTACATCAACTCTTTATTTGATTATTTAGTTAGATAAAACATGATTATATCATCCATGACACCTGCAGTTTGGTGCAACTGATCATCTAATTACATAATTATATTATCTAAATTGACACTTCTTGTTTAGACACAAGATTATGTTATGGACCATAAGTCCCTTTTGGAGTGAGATTTTGGGAGTTGATGGTGTAACATCATCTCATTACTTGATTATTTAGCTATTTAAATAGATCATTACATCAGCCGTAGCTTTACGACTTTGGTGCCATCTTGTCAGAGTTAATATAAAATGCCAAATAATTAATTATCAATTTAATTTTTTAAATAAGTCATTATTCCACGAAGAGATCAGTTCGACTTCTCCATGTGGTATTTAAGTATGCACCACCATGTCATTATTCACTTATTTCCAATTATATATTAATTATTGAAATTGATGAACATGTTGTGCTTCATGACTGGAGTCTGTCCATTTCTCCCTGGGAGATAATCATGTGAAATTATTTAATTTTCTAAGTATTACTTCCTTGAAAATCCCTGGAGCTTGGTTCCATCTTATGAAAGTTAAGTATGCAGGAATATCCAATTATTGACTTATTAGATTAGGTAAAGAATGATGATGTCATCTGTTATGGGTTTGGCTGCTGTGCGATTGAAACAGCAGGAGATTGGTACCAGAACCAGTGCCCAGAGGGTAAGGGACACTGGGATATCCAGTGAGTACTGTACTGATTACATAATAATAGATTTTTATCGATCGAATGATTAAACGCTTTAAACAAATTGTTTCGCATCATCAGTTCCTGAGCATTTGCAAAAGAACTGACCCATGAAGGACACAGTCAACACCGACTTTCAAACTTGAATAATTTAATAATCTCATGATTGGAGAGTCTTAGCGAATGAACTCCATCAGGCTGATAACATGAGCCACCACCAACTCAAAATAACCCAAAATAACCATATTAGAAATTGGGGTACAGGACTTAATAGGGAATTATCAATTGAGGAATCACAAACGACAGAAAGAAACATAAGACAGTGCTCAAAATACTTGGTCATCAGCCAAATGCAAATCAAAACTACTCCGAGAAACCATGTGATCAAGCTGTTCTAAAGGTAAGAGAATGAAAAGAAGTTTGTTTTCTCTTCTGTAAAGAGAAAAGGATTATGGTAGAGGTGATAATGGTATTGTTTCCATCCTGGAAATGAGAAAATAGTAGCATAGAAAATAGGTTTGAATACTCATCAATGTACTTGAGTGGCATAAAGATGCTTTCGTTTTCTGTTGCGTCTACCTCTGCCAGCAAGGAAACAGGACCATGACTCTTCTTCAAGCAGTTTCTTCAGGTACTTTATACATCAGAATCTGCTCCTTCCAGCTCCAGCAAGCCCTTAAATATGCGCTCACTGCCCAATCAGCTCATGCCAACAGGCGATCCCGGGTAGGCCACAGAAGGAGGAAGCATACGAGATCCATCAAGCACTTCCAAATAAGGCTTGTTTACAGCTAAGCTCGGACTTACCTGGCATCCAGCCTGGCACCACCTCAGGGCTGTGGCTTGCCACACTTTTCATGCTTAAATCACTATAGGCACTTTGTAGCTTGAGAGACTGGTAAATATGTATAAATCAAAAGAAAGAGCAGTGCTTTGTTTTCGTGAGAAAACCAGTTGGGCTGTAAGGTGGGTATGCTAATTTAACATGTGGAAGGTGCACTAGAATGTGACAGAATGTTGGATCATAAATGTTGCCTGGAAACCCTCCTTGCATTCTGTATACTGGTACCATGTGCCGAGAACCAGAGAGCAGCTCCGATAAAGTGTTACCATGGGACAATACAATTTCCCAAGATAACTATCTCCTAAAACTTTTAATCACAATATTTGATTCCCCTAACTAAGTCATTACCATATCTCTGGAAGGTTGCCTACAGCTATTACTAGTTACCCAATTCCAGGTTATCTATTATCAGTGGACATAGTCTGTATTGAAACAGTTCAAAGACTTCGGTTTACGAATGTTCTCTCTCCGATTACAATTAGGGTGCAAATGTCTGTCAAGGATAAGTTTAGGAAGGCTGTAGACACAGCAGTTTCTGAATGACCTATGCATCACCCAGAGTACTAGGGATGCTGGGTGATTGATGCCAGTAGATTCCAGGGTGCCCTCCGAGTAGTACAAGGACTTCACCAAGGCAGGCATGGTGGTCTGGCTGTTTGACTCCCTGCTCTTCCTCCACATCTTCACATTGGTTGTGATCTACCATTAGAAGAAGTAGTGGCACTAAGAGATCAGCACCATCACCGAGACCTCACAAAAGGATGACGACCCAGAACACGGAAGAACATCTCTGTCTCAGCTCTGCTGGTGAGGCCCCTGGTGCAGCCATCTTTTCAGCTGATAGCAACATTTTTAGCTACTACTGCTACGCCATGTATGGGCCCATCATATCAGGTCCTTCCGCACCACAACAGAGAATCAGGCTCTGGTGATGATGTCAGACCAGCAGAGTTCTTCAAGCAAGACAGAATGATTATCAGATCACTGACTCATGGAATTTTCAAACTCCGTGATGACAGCATACATTATCATGTCTGGCTTGTCTGCCCAGGAATTGATGATACAAAAAATTTCAACCATTTACATGAGTAAAGATGTAATTCTTAAATTGTTTCATTATATAAACTGTGAACCCTGAAGTTTGGCGCCACCTTGTGCCATTCAGTTGTGACACATGATCTAAATATCTGATTATTTCATTTCTCCAATGTGTCTTTTTCTACTCCAGGAAGAGTAGAGTCTGGACCCAACTTGTTGGTGTTAATTGTCTACTGTGATTTAATTAATAAATTAATTATTTAAATCAATTGTGATATCATTTGGTTATCTGTCTATGAGAGAATTATGAGAAATTATCTCATTATTCATTTTTTTGTTCAATTCTATAATTAAAAACTCAATGATATCTTCAGATGATGTCAGGCCAAAAGTATTCATCAGGCAAGACAATATGGTTATCTGACGATTAACTTATGGAATGTTAAAAATCCATAAAAAATGCGTGATGACAGCATACAGTTTCATACCTGGCAAGTCTGCCCAGGAATTGATGATACAAAAAATGTCAATGACTTACATATTTAAAGCTGTAATTATTAAATTGTTTTATTATATAATCTGTGAACCCTGAAGTTTGATGCCATTTTGTGTGCCTCAAGTGTGACAGACGATCTAACACTCTCATTATTTCAGAATTCAAATCTGTCTTTTTCTACTCTAGGAAGAGTGGAGTCTGGATCCAACTTGTTGGTGTTAATTGTCTCTTGTGATTTCATTATTTATTTCTTTATTTGTTTATTTAAATCAATGTTGATATCATTTTTTTACCTCTCTAGGGGTGAGTTGTGAGAAATTATCTCTATTCTTTCATTTTTTTGTTCAAATCTATAATTAAGAACTCAAAGACTCTTCAGTATTCAGCAATTTTTAGGCTTCATGTATAAAACATCATCCACTTGTTTAATGTTTATTCATTTAACTCTGACAATCTGTCATTATGTATTCAGTGATAACTGGAGTTTTGAGCATCCTTATGGGAGTCCATCATGCCAGACCATCACATCATCTAATACTACACTTACTTATTTAACTGTTCATCTAGAAGGTTAAATAATAATTCTTCATTTAAGTAACATATTTAAAGTACAGGTAATGTTATGGTCCATAAGTCCCTTTTGGAGCAGACTTTGGGAGTTGATGATGTAACTTCATCTCATTACATCATCATTTAGCTATGTAAATAGATCAATACATCAGCGATAGGTTAAGGACGTTGGGTCCATCTCGTCCGTGTTCATATAAAACGCCAACTCATTAATTATCAATTTAATTTTTCAAATAAATTATTATTCCAGGAAGAGATCAGTCTGACTACTCCATGTGGGATTTAAGTATGCACCACCATGTCATTATGCAATCATTTTTCATTATATATTAATTATTTAAATCGATGAAGATGTTGTTCTTCATGACTGCAGTCTGGCCATTCCTCCCTGGGAGTTAATCGTGTGGCATTATTTAATTATCTAAGTACTAGTTTCTGGACAATCACTGGAGTCTGGTTCCATCTTTTGAAAGTTAAGAATGCAGGACAATCTAATTATTAAATTAATTGATTTCGTAGTTAATGATGGTATCATCCCTCATTTGGCTGCTGTGTGATTGACACAGCAGGAGATCGGTATCAGAATCATTTCCCAGAGCATGAGGGACACTGCCTTATCCAGTGATTACTGATTACATAATAGTAGCTTTTTAACAATCAAATGATTACATGATTTAAAAAAAACTGTATTGTTTCGCAACATCAGCTTCTGAGAGTTTGCAACAGTACTGACCCATGAAAGACACGGTCTCCACAGATTTTAAACATGGAATGACTGAATAATCTCCTGATGAGGGAATCTCACCTAATGAACTCTGTCGGGCTGATAACATGACACACCACCAAATCAAAATAACTCTACATAACCATATTAGAAAGCGGGGTACAGGACTTAATAGAGATCTATTAATTGATGAATCAAAAATGACTGAAATTATCATAAGACAGTACTCAAAATCCTTATTCATCAGCCAAAATAAATCTAAACAACACTGAGAATCCATGGGATCAAGCTCCTATAAAGGTAAGAAAATCAAGAGGAGTTTATTTTGTTTGCAATAAAGAGGAAAGGGTTATGGTAGAAGCCATTCATTGCATTGTTTCCAGTCTAGAAATAAGAAAATTGAAGTATAGAAAACAGGTTTAAAATACTCATCAATGTACGTGAGTGGCATAATGATGCTTTCATTTTCATGCTTATGTAACTATAGGCAGGTTGTAGCTTGAGAGACTGGTTGGTGTGTACAACTCAAAAGAAAGAGGCCTGCTTTGTTTTTGTGAGAAACTCAGTGAGGCTGTAAGTTTAGTTCATTGGTGGGTATGCTCCTTTTATCATGTGTGAGAGGCACTAGAATTTGACAGAATGTTGGATCATAAATGTTGCCTGGCAACCCTGCTTGCATTCTGTATCCTGGTATCATGGGCCAAGGACCAGAGAGAAGCTTCGAGAAAGTTTTATCATGGGACATTACAGTTCTCCCAAGATAACTATCTCCTAAAACTTTTAATCACAGCATTTGATTCGCCTAACCAAGTCATAGCCAAATCTCTGCAAGTTTGCCTACAGCTTTTACTGCTTACCAAATTCAAGAATACCTAATTATCGGAGAACATAGTCTGTGGAGAAAAGGTCAAAGCCTTCTGTTTATGGATGCTCTCTCTCCTAAGAAGTAAAACTATGGAACAAAGTTAATGAGACTCACAATTATTCATCAAAAGGTGAGTTTTCCATTGTTAACTTCCTTCAGGAAGTTGGTACTCTATTTGTTAGAGTAGACGTAGGGATTATTGGATTGCAGTCCATCTCTTTTGAGGCACCCATCCAACATTAAATATGTGCTATCTTCTCAAAACCCTGCATACACAATGACATTTCAGCATTTAAATATTTAACTTTTCAACTCTGCGATTAAAAAAAGGATGAACCTGGGAGTTTCACACAATCATGTCGGAGTCAAGTGAGAGTCAATTGTGTCGAGTATGGCAGACCATTTCATCCTCTGATTATGTTGTTATTTGATTATTAAAATAGGACATTAATCCATAACCAGTGGATTGAATTTCCACAATGTGGGATGCAATTATTATAGACCATCTAAGTATCAATTATGTAGCTAAAATATTTAAATTAATCACGACAGCATCGTTCACGAGTCTGGTTTGGAGCCACCATAGGGAAGTGGATGAGGTTACATGAACTCATTATTTGATTATTTAATTATATAAAACAATGATTATATCATCCATGACACCTAGAATTTGGTGCCAAAGATCATCTAATTACATAATTAAAGTATTTCAATTGACAATTCATGTTAATACCAAAGATAATGTAAATATTTGTATAGTTATGTAAACCAAAAATCTTCCATTCCATGAAGAGACCCCTAAAGCTCCCTCTTGTGGCGTTAATGTGCACTATCATCACATTTTATGATTCATTGTTTCAATTGATGATGATGACATCCTTCATGACTGGAGTCTTGCCATGCTTCCCTGCCAGTTATATGGTACATCAACTCTTTATTGTGACAGTTAGCTACTACTGACTTATTTAATTCTTTAAATTATTTAAACGACAGACACTGCCATCCCATCACCGATTATGATTAGGGTGCAAATATCTGTCAGGGACGAGGTTAGGAAAATTGTAGACATGGGCAGAGCATTTTCTGAATGATCTATGCATCTCCCAGAGTACTAGGGATGCAGGATGTTTGAGTCCAGAAGATTGCATAGTGCCCTCCGAAGAGTACAAGGACTTCACCAAGGCAGGAATGGTGGTCTGGGTGTTGACTCCCTGCTCTTCCTCCACATCTTCACATCGGTATTGATCTATGATGAGAATTAGTAGTGGCACTAGGAGGTCAGCACCGTCAATGAGAACTCGCAAAAGGATGTAGACCCACAGCACCGCAGAACATCTCTCTCGGCTATGATGGAGTTGCCCCTGCTGCAGCCATCTTTTCAGCTGATATCAACATTTTGGCTACTACTGCTATGCCAGGAATGGGCCCATTATCTCAGGTCCTCCCGCAACACAACAGAGATTCAGATGCTGTTGATGATGTCAGGCCAACAAAATTTATCAGGCAAGACAGTATGATTATCTGACGCTTAACTTACGGAATTTTAAAAATCCGTGATGACAGAATACTTTTCATATCTGGCAAGTCTGCCGAGGAATTGATGATAAAAAATAGGTCAATGACTTACAGATGTAAAGATGTAATTATTAAATTGTTTCATTATATAATCTGTGAACCCTGAAGTTTGGTGCCACCTTGTGTGACTCAAGTGTGACAGACGATCTAACTATCTGATTATTTCATTATACAAATCTGTCTTTTTCTACTCCAGGAAGAGTGGAGGCTGGATCCACCCTGTTGGTGTTAAGTTGTCTCTTGTGATTTCATTATTTATGTATGTATTAATTTATTTATTTAAATCAATGTTGATATCATTTTGTTATCTCTCTAGGGGTGAATTATGAGAAATTATCTCTTTATTCATTTATTTTTTTGTTCAAATCTATGATTAAGAACTCAATAACTCTTCAGTATTGAGCAATCTCTTAGGCTTCACATATAAAACACCATCCATTTGTTTAATGTTTATTCATTTAATTATGAAAATCTGTCATTATGTATTCAGTGATTATTAGAGTTTTGAGCCTCCTCATGCGAGCCCATCACGCCAGACCATTACATCATCTAAGACTACACTGACTTAATTAACTGTTAAACTTGGAAATTAAATAATAATTCATCATTTAATTAACGTATTTAAAACACAGATAATGATGTGGGCCATGAGTCTCTTTTGGAGTCAGATTTTGGGAGTTGATGAAGTAACTTCATCTCATTACTTCATCATTTAGCTATGTAAATAGATCATTACATCAGCGATAGGTTTAGGACTTTGGTGCCACCTCATTAATGTTAATCTAAAATACCAAATAATTATCAATTTAATTTTTTAAATAAATCATTATTCCAGGAAGAGATCAGTCTGACTACTCCATGAGGATTTAAGTATGTACCAACATGTCATTTTCAATCATTTTTCATTATATATTAATTATTTGAATTGATGAAGATGTTGTTCTTCATGACGGCAGTCTGGCCAATCCTCCCTGGGAGTCAATCATGTGGCATTATTTAATTATCTAAGTACAACTTCCTTGACAATCATTGGAGTTTTGTTCCATCTTATGAAAGTGAAGTATGCAGTACTATCCAATTATTAACTTATTTCTTTCATAAGTAATGATGGCGTCATCTGTCATTTGGCTGCTGTGTGATTGACACAGGAGGAGATTGGTCCCAGAAGCCTTGCCCAGAGAATGAGGTACACTGGGTTATCCAGTGATTACTGATTATGTAATAATAGATTTTTAACGATCAAATGGTTAAACGATCTAAAAAAAAAACTGTGTTGTTTCTGCATCATCAGTTTCTGAGTGGTTGGAAAAGAACTGACCCTTGAAGTACACAGTCCACACCAATTTTACAAATTGTATAATTTAATAATCTCAAATTCAGAGAATCTTATCTAATGAACTCTGTCAGGCTGATAACATGACACACCATCAACTCAAAATAACTCTATATAACAATACTAGAAAGAGGGATATAGGACTCAATAGAGAAATATCAATTAAGAAATCAAAAGTGACTGAAAGAAACATAAAACAGTGCTCAAAATCCTTAGTCATCACCCAAATGCAAATCAAAACAACTCTGAGAAACAATGAGATCCAGCTGCTGTAAAGGAAAGAGAGTGAGGAGAATTTATTTTCTTTTCAGTCAATACAAAAGAATTATGGTAGAGGCAATTAATGTTATTGTTTCCATTCTGGAATGAGAAAATTGAAGCTAGAAAATATGTTTAAGTAATCATCAGTGTACTTGAATGGCATAATGATGGTTTCGTTTTCATGCTTAAATCACCATAGGCAGGTTGTAGCTTCAGAGACTGATATAAGTAAAACTCAGAAAAAGAGGCCTGCATTTTTAGTGAGAAAATCAGTGAGACTGTAAGGTTAGTCCATTGGTGGGTATGCTAATTTTAGCATGTGGGAGGTGCACTAGAATGTGACAGAATGTTGGATCATAAATGTTGCCTGGCCACCCTGCTTGCATTCTGTATCCTGGTATCATGGTCCAAGGACCAGAGAGCAGCTTGGATGAAGTGTTATCATGGGACATTACAATCTCCCAAGACAACTGTCTCCTAAAACTTTTAAAGACACCATGTGGTTCACCTCACCAAGTCATAGCCAAATCTCTGGAAGTTTGCCTACAGCTTTTACTGGTTACACAATTCAAGATTACCTAATATCAGAGAACATAGTCTGTGGAGAAACAGTTCAAAGACTTCTGTTTATGAATGTTCTCTCTCCTAAGAAGTAAAACTATGGATTAAAAGATAATAAGACTCACAATTATTCATCAAAAAGGTGAGTTTTCCATTGACAACTTCCTTCAGGAAGGCGGTAATCCATGTGTTAGCATAGTCTGAGGGATAATTGGAATGCAGTCCATCTCTCTTGAGGCAGCTGTCCAACATTAAAGATGTGATATCTTCTAAAGCCCTGCACACACTACGACATGTCCGCATTTACACATTTTACTACTAAACTCTGCAATTACATAAGGGATGAACTGGGGACTTTCATACAACATTGTAGAAGTCAAGTGAGAGAAAATTTTGTCAAGTATGGCAGACCATTTCATCCTCTGATTATGTTATAATTTAATTATTAAAATAGGAAGATATCCATGATTAGTGGATTCTGGTTCCAGGATGTGCGAGGTCAACTATTTTAGACCACCTACATATTAATTATGAAGGAAAACATTTAAATTAATCATGACATCTATGTTTACGACTCTGGTTTGGAGCTACCTTAAGGAAGTGGTGCCATGCTACATCAACTCATTTTTTGATTATTTAGTTAGGGTAAAACAATGATTATATCATCCTTGACACCTGGAATTTTGTGCCTCTGATCATCTAATTACGTAATTAAATTATTTCAATTGACAGTTCTTGTTTAGACTGAAGATAATGTAAAGATTTGCATAGTATTTTAAACCTATAATCCTCTATTCCATGAATAGTCTTGTAAATCTCCCTCTTGGGGAGTTAATATGCAGTATCATCACATTTTATGATTAATTGTTTCAACGGATGATGATAACACCCTTCCTGACTGGAGTCTGGACATTCTGCCCTGCCAGTTAAATGCTACATCACCTCTTTATTGTGACATTTAGCTATTACTGACTTATTTAATTATTTAAATTATTTAAATGATGTTCAATGACATCTTCGATTCCGATTAGGTTGCAAATATCTGTCAGGGACGAGGTTAGCAAGGTTGTAGGCATGGACACAGCAGTTTCTGCATGATCTATGCATCACCCAGAGTACTAGGATGCTGGATGACTGAGTCCAGAAGATTCTATGGTGCCCTCCGCGAGTACCAAGACTTCACCAAGGCAGGCATGGTTTTTTGGGTACAACATTGGTTGTGGTCTACGATGAGAAGAAATAGTGGCACAAGGAGGTCGGCTCCATCACCGAGACCTCGCAGAATGGATGACAACCCAGAACATGGACGAACTGCTCTGTCTCAGCTCTGCTGGTGATGTCCCTGCTGCAGCCATCTTTTGAGCTGATATGAACATTTTAGTTACTACTGCTACGCCCGGTATGGGCCCATCATCTCAGGTCCTGCTGCACCACCTCAGAGACTCAGGCGCTGGTGATGATGTCAGGCCAGCAGAGTTCATCAGGCAAGACAGAATGATTATCTGATTATTGACTTATGGAATTTTAAAAAGCAGTGATGACAGCACACATTATCATGTCTGGCATGTCTGCCAAGGAATTGATGACACAAAAAATTTCAATGACTTACATATTTAACGATGTAGTTATTAAATTGTTTCATTATATAAACTGTGAACCCTGAGGTTTGGTGCCACCTTGTGACATTCAATTGTGAAAGACGATCTAAATATCTGATTATTTCATTTCTCAAATCTGTCTTTTTTCTACTCCAGGAAGAGCGGAGTCTGGATCCACCTTGTTGGTGTTAATTGACTCCTGTGATTTCATTATTTATTTATTTCTTTAAATCAATGGCAATATCATTTTGTTATCTCTCTAGGGGTGACATATGAGAAATTATCTCACAATTCATTTATTTTTTTTGTTCAAATCTATGATTAAAAACTTGATGATCTTTTCAGTTTTGAGAAATCTTGTAGGAGTCGCATATAAAACACCATCCACTAGTTTAACTTTTATTCATTTAGTTATGATAATCTGTCATTATTTATTCAGTGTTCACTGGAGTTTGGAGCCTCCTTATGGGAGTCAATCATGCCAGACCATCAATTCATCGAATACTACACGTACTTATTTAACTGTAAAATTAGGAAATTAAAAAAAAATAATTCATCATTTAGTTAACGCATTTAAAATAAAGGTGATGTTATGGACCATAAGTCCATTTTGCAGTCAGATTTTGGGAGTTGATGACGTAACTTCATCATTTAGCTATTGAAACAGATCATTACATCAGCGATAGGTTTAGGAATTTGGTGCCACCTCCTCAGGCGTTAATATAAAATGCCAACTAATTATCAATTACCCTGGAATTTGGTGTCACCGTGTGGGAGTAAGTGCAACAGATCATCTAATTACATAATTAAAGTGTTTAAATTAACAATTAGTGTTAATACCCATGATTATGTTATTATTTGTATAATTATGTAAACTAACAATCCTCTATTTCATAAAGAAAACTGTACAGCTCCCCCTTGGGGAGTTAATATGCAATATCATCACATTTTATGATTAATTGATTCAATTGATGATGATGACATACTTCGATACTGGAGTTTGGCCATTCTTCCCTGCTACATCACCTACTTATTGTGACAGTTTGCTATTACTGAAATATTTAATTATTTAAATTTTTTATGTGACAGACAGTGACATCATCAATTATGATTAGGGTGGACATATCTGTCAGGGACAAAGTTAGGAAAGTTGTTCATAAGGACACAGCAGTTTCTGATTGATCAGTGCATCATTCAGACTGAAAGAAACATAAGACAGTGCTCAAAATCCTTAGTCATCAGCTAAATGCAAATGAAAACTTCTCTGAGAAATCATGTGATCAAGCATTTCTAAAGGTAAGAGCATGAAGAGAAGTTTATTTTCATTTCAGTAAATAGAAAAGGATTATGCTAGAGGTGATTAATGATATTGTTCCATTCTGGAAATGAGACAATTGAAGCATAGAAAATAGGTTTCAATACACATCAATGTACTTGAAAGACATTATGATGCTATTGTTTTTATGCTTATATCACTATATGCATTTTGTGAGCTTGAGATACTGGTAAATATGTATAAGTCATTTTTGTGAGAAAAATCAGTGAGGCTATAAGTTTTGTCCATTGGAGGGTATGCTAAATTTAGGATGTGGAGGTGCACTAGAATGTGAGAGAATGTTGGCTCGTAGAATGTTGCCTGGAAAACCTGCTTACAATCTGTGTCCTGGTATCATGGACCAAGAACCAGAGAGCAGCTTCAATAAAGTGTTATGGCACAGTACAATCTCCCAAGATAACTGTCTCTTAAAACTTTTAATGACATCATTTGATTCCTCTAAACAAGCCATAGCCAAATTTCTGGAAGTTTACCTACAGCTATTCCTGGTTACCCAATTCAAGATTACCTAATATCAGAGAATATATTCTGTGGAGACACAGTTCAAAGACTTCTGTTTATGAATGCTCTCTCCTAAGAAGTAAAACTATGGATTAAAAGATTATAAGACTCATAATTATTCATCAAAAGGCGAGGTTTCCATTGTTAACTTCCTTCAGGAAGGTGATAATCCATTTGTTAGTGTAGACATAGGGATTATTGGATTGCAGTTCCTCTCTTTGAGGCAGCTGTCCAACATTAAATATGTGATATCATCTAAAACACTGCACACACAATGATGTTTCAGCATTTACACATTTTACTACTCAACTCTGCGATTACATAAGGGATGAACTGGTGAGTTTCACACACAATCTTGTGGGAGTCAAGTGAGAGAAAACATGTGTCGAGTATGGCAGATCATTTCATCCTCTGATTATGTTATTATTCAATTATTACAACAAGACGTTAGGTAATGCATGATCAGTGGATTATTGTTCCACAGTGTGGTAGTCAAGTATTTTAGACCATCTAAATATCAATTAGGTAATTACATTATTTAAATTAATGATGACAGCATTGATCACGAGTCTCGTTTTGGGCCACCTTAGATAAGTGTATTGTTTTGCATTCATCCTCAGTTTCTGAGAGATTGCAATAGAAGTGACCATGGAGGACACAGTCCACTCCAATTTTAAAAATTGAATACTCAGCACTATGTTCATAGCTTTTTTTTTTTCCATTTTATGCCAAAGTTTCTCTGTTTTCAAGATCCTTCTTTCTTCTTATAAATTAGATTTCAATACAATGAGATTACACAACTGTGATAACAATATGCCCACAAACCATTATCCCCCCTTTTTATAGGAATATCACTCTACAGATGCTATGCCATTATTAAACTTGCCATCCCTAGAATTTCGTCCATTTCCCTCCACAATTTTGACTGTATGCATAGATATTCTGTGGGTGCCCATAATAATGGCTGCACTCCATCTTCTGACAAGGACAGAAAGTTCAAAGTTTTCCTTATCAAGTCATAAGATCTAAAGATCAAAGTTGTGGCTACAGAAGAATGTTTCCATTCTCTTAGTTTAAATAACAAGTGACCCGGAATGAGGTAACTGTTCCTGACTCTCAGGTATAGGGAAGGATAAGTTGAATCTGAGGTGTCATTCCTCCTGACCTGAACGTTAGGGAAAAAGAAGTTATAACTCAGGCGTTGCTACAGAAACCTTAGAAGATGTGAGGAAGAAAAGTCTATTTGCTCCATATACATGATAGTGTGTTCTCCTTTATTGATAAGGTATGTAAGTGTGGTGAAAAAAAAAACTTGTGGCATTTCAGGATAGACTGATCTGGCCACCTGACCTTTATCCTGTCTCTCTGTCTTTTCTTTATTGTATATAGCTAGCCTTTTCCCCATCCACACTGTCCTACTCAGATACAGATTTTGGGCTGGCTTCGATTGAAGCCCCACAAAAACCACTTGAAAGCCCCACAACCTCCCATGTTAATATAGGATCTGCTGTTCCCAGAAGGGAAGGAGTGGCTTGGGAAGGTGAGTGAGATTCCAAGATTCCCAGATTAAGAGATGCAGCAGCTGATGCTGAGCCCTTGGAGCTGTTCCTCCCCTAACTGGGTGGAAACCAGCAGCTAGAAACTGGTTGAGCTTGCTTCTTGTCTGGTGATGTGCACCCTATATCTGTTTGTCCTTTTTCTTCCTTGCAATTCCATTCGGGCAGGGCATCAGCTTTGATCACATCACATTGTGAAATTTGCCTATTCATAGTATCATGGCAGAGTATCTGGAGCCAGACTGTGCTTAGAATATGCCGGATTTTAACATTCCTTTGAATTGCTGATATCTTGTGGTTGGATTGTCATCAAGGAAGGCATATGTGCCAAATTTAGAGAGCCCTCATCTCTCTAGTATATTCCAGAAGTTCATCACTTTTAATATTTAATATTTAAGTTCAGGATTTATCTGGATTTAATTCTATTGAGCTTGTAAATGCTATCTCATGTGGACAGTAGCAATCCAATACTAAAGTGTTTTGTAGAGAGTATAACTAATATTATAAAAACATATCATATCTTAGGAGAGAGACATTATGACACATAAAGTAGAATTTAGCTAATTTAGGGGTGCTTCCTGAATAGCCCAGTTTTGTTTGACCTATATGATAACCACTACTGTTAGAAATTGATATGATAAGATGTAAATGTTTGTTCATCATGATAAGAGGCATTTAAGCTGCATTTCCATAATGAAAGAGAAAATCCTGATTTCACCACCAGTAAAATGCCAACCGAACATAAAAGAACAGTCCTTTAAAGTGCTGTTCAAGGTTCATAACAGGGTCAAACAAAACAATAAATCATGGTGTACATTAAAGGTGTATTTATTCTACAACTGTTTATCTCCAGCTTTTTTGAAAAACGGATTTGAGGAAAGGTCAGGTATGTTGACTGATGTCACTTGAACCCTGTCTGTAGCATAACAGGACATTGTCATCATTATCTTCTTGACTAAACAACCATAATTCTTGGATTGCAAGTCTATAGCACTGCAGAGTTCTAAAATTACCACTATGCCACATAAGGTTGTGTCCAAGGCCCTGACCAAAAAAAATAAATAAAATAAAAAAGTATTTCCATATGGAGCATGGCTTCTTGCTACAGACCTTAAGAGGAAAAACTATGCACTGTATACACTTCAGGGAGAAACCATTCTAGGCAATGGTGAGATTACAACTTGCAGTTTAAGGCAGTGAGCATGGGTCTCCTTAAAAGAAGAGCATGAGGTTGCAGGTTGAGTGGCTTTCTGTGTTTTTTTTCCCACATGTATTCATTACATCCATGTGGATTGAAAACACAGAATTGGTGTGTGTACAATGTAGGGTGGGAAGCTAGAACTACTCAGTGTTCAGTTTCCAGTTAGGGTGGTCTCTTGTATAGATGCTTAGAATCAGAAAACACTGATATATATGATTCATAACCGTAACAAAATTATAGTTATGAGGTAGTAGTGATAGCTAATTTATACTCGTTAGGTCGCCAGAACAGGAAGAACTAACTGCATTATAGTGACACACCAGTAGGAAACTTGGGAACAATTTGTTTAGTTTAATGAGAACTAGGGTTCAGGCTTGCCTCACAGTATTTAATTGTGGAGTTGTTTGTAATTTTATACACCTGCTCAGTCCTGGGAAGACAGTTTTGCATTGCATCCAGGCAGGACATAGACTATGCTGTGAAAAGAAAAAATACCACAATGAACCTGTTTATTCCAATCCCTCCAGCTTTTATGGTGGACTTACCCATGAAGAGGGACCTATGTAGAAATGGAGTTCACTGACCAAAGCAGTGGCGGTCACAGAACAAAAAGGGAGGGGTAAGAAGGAATTTTGATTCCCTGCTTTTTATTGTAGTTGACATTAGCTCACAGAGCTTTTACAGTTGAGTAAATATATTGTGTAAATGCACCCCATTTCTTTTACAATCAGTTCTCCAGGTCAGGGAATTCTTGGGTCTTTTCAGTTCATGGTTATCATGAATAAAGCCTTGATGATCATTGTGGTAGAATGGAACAACCTTTGGGTGTATGACTAAGAGTGGTATAGTTTGGCATTGACATAGTTAGACTCTCAGGTTTCTGAAGAATGATGATACTTATGTTCATAAAGGCTGCATTAAATTGCACTTTTATAAGGAGTGGAAGTGTTTTCTCCTTGCTTGCCTTCCTTAGTAGCATGAGCTGTTACTTACATGTTTAATATTTGCCATCCTCAAAGTTCTAAGATGGAATGAAAAGTAGTTTTCATTTTGATTTCTCTAGTGGCTAATGTTGTCAAACATTCCTTTAAGTGTTTCTCAGCTACTTGACATATACCTGCTGAGAAATCTTGGCTTATACCCATACCCCATTTTTTTAAATTTGGATTACGTAGATTTTCAAATGTAGGCAGGAATTTATTCTACCTGCAGCACTCCAATAAACATGCTGAGGCTTATATTAATTACAAATGTTCAACCAATAGCTCTGGCTTATTACAAAGCTAACTTAAATTAACCCATTTCTATTAGTTTATGTGCTGTCCAAGGTTTGTGACATTAGCCTATTCATCCACTCTTGCTATATTTTGGTCTGGTTCATGACTTCACTGACTCCACAATTTTTTGCAGAATGATCCTACTTTGGTCCGGCCACCCAACTCTTCATGCACTGCTATAGTATTTTGAGCTCATTTTTAACAACTGAGAGTAAAACAAATTCATATTATACAGAAGAATTTTTCCACAGCATATGATATATAGTTTTTTTTAGTTCTTTATATACTTTTAATTTGGCCACTACTCGGTGGGGAATTGTAAAAAATCAACCCCAATTCTAAGCTGACCCTTTCCTGATTGACAGTGTCCTTCATCTTACACAATCCTTGTAGTTTCATAGGGTCCCATTCATTAATTGTTTTGTTATTCAGGAAATTGTCCCCTGTGCCAATGTACTCAAGGTTTTTCCACACTTGCTCTTGTTTCTGCTTCAGTGTATCTGGATTTCTGTTCCTGGCCCTGGCCCTGGCCCTGGCCCTGGCCCTGGCCCTGGCCCTGGCCCTGGCCCTGGCCCTGGCCCTGGACCTGATTATTAAAATAGTACATTAGATAATCCATGATCAGTGGATTTTGTAGACCTGATGTGGTAGGCAATTATTATAGACCATCTTAATGTCAACTATGTAGTTAAAATATTTAAATTAATCACGACAGCATCGTTCATGAGCCTGGATTGGAGCCACCTCAGGGAAGTGGATGATGTTACATGAACTCATTATTTGATTATTTAATTATATAAAACAATGATTATATCGTCCATGACCTCTGGAATCTGGTGCCACAGATCATCTAATTACATAATTAATGTATTTAAATTGACAATCTGTGTTAATCCCCAAGATAATGTAAATATTTGTATAGTAATGAAAACAACAATCCACCATTCCATGAAGAGACCTGTAAAGCTCCCTCTTGTGGAGTTAATGTGCAATATCATCACATTTTATGATTCATTGACTCCCAATTGATGATGATGACATCCTTCATGCCTGGATTCTTACCATGCTTCCCCTGCCAGTACAATGCTACATCACCTATTTATTGTGACAGTTAGGTATTACTGATTTATTAAATTCATTAAGTTAGTGTTAACGACCGAAAATGACATCACCGATTACGGTTAGGGTGCAAATATCTGTCAGAGACAAAGTTAGGAAAGATGTAGACATGGGCAGAGCATTTTCTGAATGATCTATGCATCTCCCAGTGTACGAGGGATGCTGGATGATTGAGTCCAGAAGGTTGCACGTTGCCAACCGAGAAGTAGAAGGACTCACCAAGGCCGGCACGGTGGTCTGGCTGTTGACTACCTGTTCTTCCTCTACATCTTCACATCGGTTGTGATCTAAACTGACAAGAAGGAGTGGCACTAGCAGATCGGCACCATCACCGAGACCTGGCAAAATGATGACGACTCAGAACACAGAAGGACATCTCTCTCTCAGCTATGCTGGTGACGCCCCTGCTGCAGTCATCTATTCAGCTGTTATCAACATTGTGGCTACTACTGCTCTGCCATGCTTGTGCCCATTATCTCACGTCCTGCCGCACCACAACAGAGAGTCAGTTGTTGATGATGTCAGGCAAACAGAATTCATCAGGCAAGACAGGATGATTATCTGGCGATTAACTGATGGCATTTTAAAAATGCCTGACGACAACATACAGTTTCATACCCTGGCAAGTCAGTCCAGGAATTGATGATAAAAAAAAAAGGTCAAGGATTGGCTTATTTAAAGATGTAATTATTAAATTCTTTCATTATATAATCTGTGATCCCTGAGGTTTGGCGCCACCTTGTGTGGCGCAAGTGTGGGCAGACAACTAAATATCTGATTATTTTAGTCTTCAAATCTGTCTTTTTTCTACTCCAGGAAGAGTGTAGTGTACCAGAACCATTGCCCAGAGAATGGGGGACACTGCCTTATACTGTGATTACTGATTACATAATAGTAGATTTTTTAGGAATTGAATGATTCCACGATTTTAAAAAAACTGTACTGTTTCGTATCATGGGTTTCTGAGGGGTTGCAACAGAACTGACCCACGAAGGACACAGTGACCACCGATTTTAAAAATGGAATAACTGAATAATCTCCTGATCAGGGAATCTCATCTAATGAACTCTGTCAGCCTGAAAACATGACACACCACCAACAATAAATCACTCTAAATAAACATATTAGAAAGCAGGGTACAGGACTTAATAGAGAACAGTCAATTGAGGAATCCAAAATGACTGAAAGAAACATAAGACACTGCTCAAAATCCTTAATCATCAGCCTAATGCAAATATAAACAATGCCTAGAAACAATGGGATCAACCTCCTCTAAAGGTAAGAGAATGAAGAGGGTTTATTTTATTTTCAATAAAGAGAAAAGGATTATGGTAGAGGCAATTAATTCTATTGTTTCCATTCTAGAAATTAGAAAATTGAAGCATAGAAAACAGGTTTAAAATACTCATCATTGTTCTTGAATGGAACAATGATGCTTTCGTTTCGTGCTTATGTCACTATAGGCATATTGTAGCTTGAGAGGCGGGTACATATGTAGAACTCAAAGAAAGAGCCCTTCTTTGTTTTTGTGAGAAACTCAGTGAGGCTGTAGGGTTAGTTCACCGGTGGGTATACTCCTTTTAGCCTGCGGGAGGTGCACTAGAATGTGACAGAATGTTGGTTCAGCTAAATGTTGCCTGGCAACCACCTCCTTGCATTCTGTATCCTGGTATCATGGGCCAAGGACGAGAGAGCACCTTCGAGAAAGTGTTATCATGGGACATTACAGTCTGCCAAGATAACTATCTCCTAAACCTTTTCATGACAGCATTTGATTCGCCTAACCAAGTCAGAGCCACACTTCTGGAAGTGTGCCTACAGCTTTTCCTGTTTCCAAATTCAAGATTACCTAATCATCAGAGAACATAGTCTGTGGAGAAACAGTTCAGAATCTTCTGTTTATGAATACTCTCTCTCCTCAGAAGTAAAACTATGGAGCAAAAGATAATAAGACTATGATTATTCATCAAAAACGTGAGTTTGACATTGTTGACTTCCTTCAGGAAGGTGATAATCCGTTTGTTAGAGTAGACTTAGTGATTATTAGATTTCAGTCCATCTCTTTTGAGGCAGCCGTCCAACATTAAATATGTGATATCTTCTAAAAAACCTGCATACACAATGACAGTTCAGCATTTAAACATGTTACTACTGTGCTCTGCGATTAAATAAGGGATGAACCTGCGAGTTTCCCACAATCATGTGGGAGGCAACTGAGAGAAAATTGTGTAGAGAATGGCAGACCATTTCATCCTCTGATTATGTTGTTATTTGATTATTAAAATAGGACATTAGATAATCCATGAGTGGATTGTGGTTACACGATATGGGAGGCAAGTATCATAGACCATCTTAATATCAATTATATAGTTAAAATATTTACATTAATCATGACAGCATCGTTCATGAGCCTGGTTTGGGGCCACCTTAGGCAAGTGGATGATGTTACATGAACTCATTATTTGATTATTTAATTATACAAAACAATGATTATATCGACTATGACACCTGGAATCTGGTGCCACAGATCACCTTATTACATAATCAATGTATTTAAATTGACAATCTGTGTTAATCCCCAAGATAATGTAAATATGAGTGTAATTATGTAAACCAAAAATTGTCCACTCCATGAAGAGACCTGTAAAGCTCCCTCTTGTGGCGTTAATGTGCAATATCATCACAGTTTATGATTGATGGTTAATGGATGATGAAGACATTCTTCATGACTGGAGTCTGGCCATACTTCCCAGCCAATTAAATGCTACATCACCTCTTTATTGGGACAGTTAGCTATCACTGACTTATTTAATTCTTTAAGATTACTTAAACGACAGACAATGCCAACACCGATTATTAGTAGGTTGCAGATATCTGTCAGCGACAAATTAGGAAACTTGTAGACATGGGCAGAGCATTTTCTGAATGTCTATGCGTCTTCCAGACCACTAGGAATGCTGGAGAATAGAGTCCAGAGGATTGCATGGTGCCCTCCGAGAAGTACAAGAACTTTTCCAAAGTCTGCATGGTGGTCTGGGTGTTGACTACTTTGCTCTTCCTCCACATCTTCACATCGGTTGTGGTCTACGTTTAGAAGATGTAGCGGCACTAGGAGGTCGGCACCATCACAGAGACCTGGCAAAAGGATGACGGCTCAGAACACAGAAGAACATCTCACTCTCAGCTATGTTGTTGATGCCCCTTCTGCAGCCACCTTTTCAGCTGATATCAACATTTTGGCTACTACTGGTATGCCAGGAATGGGCCAATTACCTCAGGTACTGCCGCAACACAACAGAGATTCAGGCACCGGTGAGGATGTCAGGCCAACAGACTTCACCAGGCAAGAAAGTATAGATTATCTGACGATTAACTGATGGAATATTAAAAAATCTGTGATGACAGCATCCGTTTTCATATCTGGCAAATCTGCCCAGGAATTGATGATACCAAAAATTTCAACGACTTAGATATGTAAACATGTAATTATTAAATTGGTTCATTATATAATCTGTGAACCCTGAAGTGTGGTGCCACCTTGTGTGACTCAAGTGTGACAGACGATCTAACAATCTGATGCTTTCATTATTTAAATCTGCCTTTTTTCTCTCCAGGAAGAGTGGAGTCTGGAGCCCCTTGTTGGTGTTAAAATGTCTCTTGTGATTTCATTATTTATTTATTTAAATCAATGTTGATCTCATTTTGTTATCTGTCTAGGGGTGAATTATGAGAAATTACCTTTTCATTCATTCATTTTATTGTTCAAATGTATGACTAAGAACTCAATGACTCTTCAGTATTGATCAATCTTTAGGTTTTGCACATGAAACACCATCCACTAGTTTAATGTTTATTCATTGAATTATGAAAATCTGTCATTATGTATTCAGTAACCAGTGAAGATTTTTTAGCCTCCTTAGGGGAGTCCATCGTGCCACAACATAGCATCATCTAATAGTACACTTACTTATTTACCTGTTAAACTAGGAAATTAAATAATAATTCATCATTTAATAAACGTATTTGAAATACAGGTAATGTTATGGACCTAAGTCCCCTTTTGGAGTCAGATTTTGTGAGTATACGATGTAACCTCATCTCGTGACTACATGTTTAGCTCTGTAAATAGGTCATTATATCAGCGATAGTTTTAGGACTTTGGTGCAATCTCGTCCGTGTTAATATAAAACAGCCAGCTAATTTATTATCAATTTAATTTTATAAATAAATCATTATTACAGGAAGAGATCAGTCTGACTACTCCATGTGGCATTTATGTATGCACCACCAAGACATCATTCAATCATTTTTCAGTATATATTCATTATTTGAATCGATGAAGATCTTGTACTTCTTGACTGGAGTAGGGCCATTCCTCCATGGGAGTTAATCACATGGCAGTATTTAATCATCTAAGTACTCCTTCCATGACAATCCCTGGGTTTGGTTCCACCTTACAAAAGTTAAGTATGGAGTATTTTCCAATTATTAACTTATTTGATTGCGTAAGTAATGATGGTGTCGTCCGTCATTTGGCTGCTATGGGATTGACACAGCAGGAGGTCGGTACCAGAAGCAGTGCCCAGAGAATGGGGGACACTGCCTTATACAACGATTACTGATTACATAGTAGTACATTTTTAACAATTGGAATGATTACACGATTTTAAAAAAACTGTACGTTTTCGCATCATCAGTTTCTGAGAGGTTTTAACGGAACTGACCCATGAAGGATACAGTGACCACCGATTTTAAAAATTGAATGACTGAATAATCTCCGGATCAGGGTATCTCATCTAATGAACTCTGTCAGGCTGGTGACATGACACACCACCAACAATAAATCACTCTAAATAACCGTATTAGAAAGCGGGGTACAGGACTTAATAGAGAACAGTCAATTGAGGAATCCAAAATGACTGAAAGAAACATAAGATACTGCTCAAAATCCTTAATCATCAGCCTAACGCAAATCTAAACAACTCTGAGAAACCATGGGATCAAGCTCCTCTAAAGGGAATAGGATGAAGAGGAAATTATTTTATTTTCAATAAGTGGGAAAGGATTATGGTAGGGCGATTAACTGTATTGTTTCCGTTCTAGAGTAGAAAATTGAAGCATAGAAAACAGGTTGAAAATACTCATCTTTGTACTTGGATGGCAAATGATGCTGTCATTTTCATGCTTATGTCACTAAAGGGAAGTTTTAGCTAGAGACACTGGTAAATATGTAGAACTCAAAAGAAAGAGCCCTGCTTTGATTATGTGAGAAACTCAATGAGGCTGTAAGGTTAGTTCATCGGTGGGTATACTCCTTTTTACAATCGGGAGGGGCACTAGAATGTGACAGAATGTTGGTTCATAAATGTTGCCAGGCAACCCTAGTTGCATTCTGTATCCTGTGATCATGGGCCAAGTTCCAGAGGCAGCCCCGAGAAAGTGTTATCATGGGAAATTACTGTCTCACAAGATAACTATCTCCAAAAACTTTTAATGACAGCATTTAATTCGCCTAAATAAGTCATAGCCACACCTCTAGAAGTGTGCCTACAGCAATTACTGGTGACCAGAATTCAAGATGACCTAATCATCAGAGAACATAGTCTGTGGAGAAACAGTTTAAAGTCTTCTGTTTATGAATACTCTCTCTCCTCAGAAGTGAAGCGGAACAAAAGAAAAAATAAGACCCACAATTATTCATCAAAAGGTGAGTTTGCCATTGAAGACTTCCTAGAGGAAGGTGATAATCCATTTGATAGAGTAGAGCTTTGTGATTATTGGATTTCAGTCCTTCTCTTTTGAGGCAGCCGCCCAACATTAAATATGTGATATCTTCTAAAATCCCTGCATACATGATGACAGTTCACCATTTAAACGTGTTACTACTCTGCTCTGCGATTAAATAAGTGATGAACCTGGGCGTTTCCCACAATCATGTGGGAGTCAACTGAGAGTCAATTTTGTGGAGTATGGGAGACCATTTCATCCTATGATAACTAGGACATTAGTTAATCCATGATCACTGGATTGTGGTGACGTGATGTGGGAGGCATTTATTATAGACCAGCAGAATATCTATTATGTAGTTAAAATATTTAAATTAATCCCGACAGCATCGTTCATGAGCCTAGTTTGGAGGCACCTTAGGGATGTGGATGATGTTACATGAACTCATTATTTAATTATTTAATTATATTAAACAATGATTATATAAGTCCATGACACCTGGAATCTGGTGCCACAGATCATCTAATTACATACTTAATGTATTTAAATTGACAATCTTTTTGTTAATCCAAAAGATAATGTAAAAATTTATATAATTATGTAAACAACAATCCTCCATTCCATGAAGAGACCTGTAAAGCTCCCTCATGGAGTTAATGTGAAATATCATCACATTTTATGATTCATTGACTCAATTGATGATGATGACATCCTTCATGACTGGAGTCTGGATATGCTTCCCTTCGAGTAAATTGCTTCATCCCCTCATTATAGTGAGAGCTATTACTGACTTATTTAATTATTTAAATTATGTAAACGACAGACAGTGCCATCACCGATTACGGTTAGGGTACAAATATCTGTCAGGGACAAGGATATGAAATTTGTAAGACACTTGCACAACATTTTTCTTAATGATCTATGCATCTAACAGAGTACGAGGAATGCAGGATGATTGAATCCAGAAGGATGCACAGTGCCCTCAGTGAAGTAGGTGGACTTCACCAAGGCAGGCATGGTGGTGTGGGTGTTGAATACCTGCTCTTCCTCCACATCTTCACATCAGTTGTGATCTACCATGAGAAGAAGGATTAGCACTAGGAGGTCGGCACCATCACGAGACCTGGCAAAAGGATGACGACTCAGAACACGGAAGAAGTTCTCTATCTTAGCTATGCTGGTGAGGGCCCTGTTGCAGCCATCTTCTCAGTTCTTATCAACATTGTGGCTACTACTGCTATGCCAGGATTGGACCCAATAATGGCGTTGCAGCACACCACAACAGAGAGTCATGCAGTAGTGATGATGTCAGTCCAACAGAATTCATGAGGCAAGACATTATGATTATCTGATGATTAACTGATGGCATTTTAAAAAGCGGCGTGATGACAGCATACATTTTCATATCTGGCAAGTCTGCCCAGGAATTGATGACACAAAAAAGGTCAATAGCTTACATATTTAAAGATGTAATTATTAAATTCTTTCAATATATAATCTGCGATCCCTGAAGTTTGGTGCCACCTTATGTGACTAAAGTGTGACAGGCGATCTAACTATCTGATTATTTCATTATAGAATTCTGTCATTTACTACTCCAGGATGACTGGAGTCTGGATCCACCTTTATTGTTAAATTGTATCTTGTGAATTCTTTCTTTCATTCATTCTTTCTTTCTTTCTTTTCTTCTTTCTTGCATCCTTTCTTTATTTAATTCAATGTTGATATGATTTTGTTATCTCTCTAAGAGTGAATTATGAGAAACTATCTCTTTATTCATTAATTTTTTGTTCAAATTTATGATTAAGTGCTCAATGTCTCTGCTTGTTGAGCAATCATTTAGTCTTCAGCATAAAACACCATCCACTTGATTAATGTTTATTCATTTAATTATGAAAATCTGTCATTATGTATTCAGTGATCACTGGAGTTTTGAGCCTCCTTAGGGAGACCGTTGTACCAGACCATCACGTCATCTAATACTACACTTACTTCCTTAACTGATAAACTAGGATATTAACTAATAATTCATCATTTAATTGACGTATTTAAAATACGGTAATGTTAGGGAACATAAGTCCCTTTTGGAGTCAGATTTTGGGAGTTGATGATGTAATATCATCTCATTACTTCATCATTTTGCTATGTAAATAGATCTTTACATCAGCGATAGGTTTAGGACTTTGGTGCCATCTCGTCAGTGTTAATATAAAAGGACCACTAATAAATTATCAAATTACTTTTTTAAAAACATCATTAATCCAGGAAGAGATCAGTCTGACTACTCCATGTGGGATTTAAGTATGCACCACCATGTCATTTTTCAATCATTTTTCATTATATATTAATTATTTAAATCGATGGAGAATTTGTTCTTCTTGACTACAGTCGGGCCATTCCTCCATGGAGGTTCATCACGTGGCATTATTTAATTATCTAAGTACTACTTCCTTGACAATCACTGGAGTTTGGTTCCATCTTTTGAAAGTGAAGTATGGAGGACTCTCCAATTATTAACATATTTGAGTGCGTAAGTAATGATGGTGTCATCCGACATTTGGATGCTATGGGATTGACACAGCAGGAGATCGGTACCAGAAGCAGTGCCCAGAGAATGGGGGACACTGACTTATACAGTGATTACTGATTACGTAATAGTAAATTTTTAACAAGCGAATGAATACACGATTTTAAAAAACTGTACTGTTTTCGCATCATCAGTTTCTGAGACGTTGCAACAGAAGTGACCCATGAAGGACACAGTGACCACCGATTTAAAAAACGGAATAACTGAATAATCTCCGGATCAGGGTATCTCATCTAATGAACACTGTCGGGCTGATAACATGACACACTACCAACAATAAATCACTCTAAATAACCGTATTACAAAGCGGGGTACAGGACTTAATAGAGAACAGTCAATGAGGAATCCAAAATAACTGAAAGAAACATAAGACACTGCTCAAAATCCTTAATCATCAGCCTAATGCAAATCTAAACAACTCTGAGAAACCATGGGATCAAGCTCCTCTAAAGGGAATAGGATGAAGAGGAAATTATTTTATTTTCAATAAGGGGAAAGGATTATGGTAGAGGCGATTAATTGTATTGTTTCCGTTCTAGAAATTAGATAATTGAAGCATAGAAAACAGGTTTAAAATACACATCTTTGTACTTGGATGGCAAATGATGCTTTCGTTTTCATGCTTATGTCACTATAGGCAAGTTTTAGCTTGAGAGACTGGTAAATATATAGGACTCAAAAGAAAGAGCCCTGCTTTGTTTTTGTGGCTCAGTAGGCTGTACGTTTAGTTCATCGGGGTGTATACTCCTTTAAGCATGTGGGAAGGGAACTAGAATGTGACACATTTGGGTACATAAATGTTTGCCTGGCAACCCTGTTGCATTCTGTATCCTGTTATCATGGGCCAAGGACAAGAGAGCAGCTTCAAAGTGTATCAGGGACATTACAGTATCCTAAGGTAACTATCTCCTAAAACGTTTAATGACAACATTTGATTCACCTAAACAAGTCATAGCCACACCGCTGGAAGTGTGCCTACAGCTTTTACTGGTTACCAAATTAAGATTACCTAATCATCAGAGAACATAGTCTGTGGAGAAACAGATCAAAGTCTTCTGTTTATGAATACTCTCTCTCCTCAGAAGTAAAAACGGAACAAAAGACAAATAAGTCCCACAATTATTCATCAAAAGGTGAGTTTGCCAATGAAGACTTCCTTCAGAAAGGTGATAATCCATTTGATAGAGTAGACTTTGTGATTATTAGATTTCAGTCCATCTCTTTTGAGGCAGCCGTCAACATTAAATATGTGATATCTTCTAAAATCCCTGCATCCACATTGACAGTTCAGCATTTAAACATGTCACTACTGTGCTCTGCGATTAAATAACTGATGAACCTGGGAATTTCCCACTATCATGTGGGTGTCAACATAGACTCAATTGTTTGAGTCGGCAGTCATTTCATCCTCTGATTATGTTGTTATTTGATTATTAAAATAGGACACTGATTAATCCATGAAAAGTGGATTAGTGGTGACGCAATGTGGGGCTTGGTGTATAGACCATCTAATATCAATTATGTGATTAAAATACATAGAATTTATCACGACCGTATCGTTCATGAGCCTGGTTTGGAACACCATAGGGAAGTGGATGCTGTTCCATGAACTCATTATTTGATTATTTAATTATATAAAACAATGATTGTATCATCAATGACACCTAGGAATCTGGTGCCATAGATCATCTAATTACATAATTAATGAATTTAAATTGACAATCTGTGTTAATCCCCAAGATAATGTAAATATTTGTATAGTTATGTAAACAAAAATCCTCCATTCCATGAGGAGACCTGCTAAAGCTCCCTCTTGTGGAGATAATGTGCAATATCTTCACATTGTATGATTCATTGACTCAAATGATGATTATGACATCCTTAAGTGACTGGAGTCTGGCCATACTTCCCTGCCAGTAAAATGCTGCATCCCCTATGTATTGTGACAGTTAGCTATTATGACTTATTTCATTCTTTAAATTATGTAAACGACCAGACAGTGCCATCACTGATTATGGATAGAGGGTGCAAATATCAGTCAGGGACAAGGTTAAGGAAGTTGTAGACATGGGCAGAAGTTTTCTGAATGTCTATGCATCTCCAGGTACGAGGGATGCGGTTGATTGAGTCCAAGAGGTTGCACGGTGCCCTCTGAGAAGTACAAGGACTTCACCAGAAGGCCGGCATGGTGGTCGGGTGTTGATTAAAATGTTCTTCCTCCACATCTTCACATCAGGTTGTGATCTCTGTGAGAAGAAGGGTGGCACTAGGAGTCGGCACCATCACTGAGACCTAGCTTAAGGACACCAGAACACAGAAGAACATTGCTCCTCAGCTATGCTGGTGATACCCCAGCTTCAGCCATCTTTTAGCTGTTATCAACATTTTGGCTACTACTGCTATGCCAGGGTTGGGCTCATTATCTCCGGTCGTGCCGTACCACAACAGAGATTGAGGCGCTGTGATGATGTTAGGCCAACAGAATTCATCAGGCAAGACAGTATGATTATT